>NW_027490266.1:624112-694129 GCF_050948175.1 Xylocopa sonorina | reverse complement strand
GTCGCGGACCCGCGATCGGAGAGTCAGTCTTCTCCGAGCTTCGTTCCAAGCTGATCATCAGACAGCTCTAATCCACCTTAGTCAGAGGTGTTCGTAATTCTATTCTAAATTCAAGTTCAATTCCAATCATAGAGTCTAGTTCTAACTCCAATTCTAAACAATTAAGTCTACTTTTAACTTAGTCTTAGGGAAAGTACAGTGTAAGCTTAGGATTAACTTAGAATATACTTTGATTTTACCTCCTAACTACTAGTTCAGTTATTGATAATTTCCATTAACTTCGTTCTTATCCTACGAGTTCTTCCACGAGCCAACGCGTGGACATTCTACATTCAATCCAATCGTTAGTCGATCATTGGTAATCAGCTGGTTAGAGCGGACCGCCGCTTAGCTTCGCTGACCCATACGTGAGACTGCGTGCAGATAACGTCGACATTTCACTCTCTGGACCGACAGGCTAGAGCGGACCGCCGCTTACCCGAGTCGTATCTAGTCTGCTGAAATTAGACGCGAATGTGCAGTAATTCGAAGCGAAAGGCTCGACGTGCGGGAAGGAAGAACTTCCTACGCCGTCTCGTACGTGAATACGTGGGCACCAAAGCCTTACCGTCGATCTGTGCATCCGCCACCGTCCTCGTGGCTTCTCAACGTTCCACGCCGACAACCTTATCCGATACAGGGAAGCCGAACATTGCTGAATCCCCGCAACGCTGGGCGCTCATTCCTTTGGACATTCAGCCTCGCAGTCCTTACGCAGCATCGATACCAGACTACGATCCACGGAAGCAGAGATATCTCTGGAAAGAATATTGATTTGTTCGCTATCAAGACGGCAAAGGTAGGATTTTTCCACATTTACCGCGTTAGCGTGTTCGTAAAAGCGTTCGTTGTCCCACGGAAGGAACCCGGCATTAGTCGCAATTAAGCGAGCCGTTTCCGCGAATTGGCTGCGTGTCGCCTCCGAGTAAAACGGAAATTTTCCACCCTCGTGACGTGACAATGTAAATGCGACACTTCCTTGCAAGGAAATAGCGTCTGCAAATATCTAGGTATCGTAGCGATAGAGTTCTAATACTTCTTAAAACGCGATATCGCACCTCATTTCTATGTTTCATGATAAGATATAATATGATTTGCGAGGTGTTATGTATTCCTCGTCTACACTTCAAATGAATGTAAATGCGACACTTCCTTGCAAGGAAATAGCGTTTGCAGATTACTGCGTATCGCAGCTATAGAGTTCTTATGATTCTTAAAACGCGATATCGCATCTCATTTCTATGTTTCATGGTAAGATATAATATGATTTGCGAAGTGTTATGTATTCTTCGTCTACACTTCAAATGAATGTAAACGCGACACTTCCTAGCAAGGAAATATCGTTTGCAGATGTCTACGTATCTTAGCAATAGTGTTCTAATGCTTCTTAAAACGCGATATCGCATCTCATTTCCATGTTTCATGGTAAGATATAATATGATTTGCGATGTGTTATGTATTCCTCGTGTACACTTCATATGAATGTTAATGCGACACTTCCTTGCAAGGAAAGAGCGTTTGCAGATTTCTGCGTATCGTAGCTATAGAGTTCTTATGATTCTTAAAACGCGATATCGCATCTCATTTCTATGTTTCACGGTAAGATATAATATGATTTGCGAAGTGTTATGTATTCTTCGTCTACACTTCAAATGAATGTAAATGCG
The DNA here is from genome assembly GCF_050948175.1 of Xylocopa sonorina. Lineage (NCBI taxonomy): Eukaryota > Metazoa > Arthropoda > Insecta > Hymenoptera > Apidae > Xylocopa > Xylocopa sonorina. The sequence continues at coordinate 692,423 of NW_027490266.1, read as the reverse complement.
ACACTTCCTAGCAAGGAAATAGCGTTTGCAGATGTCTACGTATCTTAGCAATAGTGTTCTAATGCTTCTTAAAACGCGATATCGCATCTCATTTCCATGTTTCATGGTAAGAAATAATATGATTTGCGAAGTGTTATGTATTCCTCGTGTACACTTCATATGAATGTTAATGCGACACTTCCTTGCAAGGAAAGAACGTTTGCAGATGTCTAAGTATCGTAGCAATAGAGCTCTTATGATACTTAAAACGCGATATCGCATTTCATTTCTATGTTTCATGGTAAGATATAATATGATTTGCGAAGTGTGTGTATTCCACGTCTACACTTCATATGAATGTAAATGCGGCACTTCCTTGCTAGGAAATAGCGTCTGCAGATGTCTAGGTATCGTAGCAGTAGAGTTCTAATGCTTATTAAAACGCGATATCGCATCTCATTTCTATGTTTCATGGTAAGATATAATATGATTTGCGAAGTGTGTGTATTCCACGTCTACATTTCAAATGATTGTAAATGCGACACTTCCTTGCAAAGAAATAGCGCTTGCAGATCTCTACGTATCGTAGCAATAGATTTCAAATGCTTCTTAAAACGCGATATCGCATCACATTTCTATGTTTCATGGTAAGATATAATATGATTTGCGAAGTGTGTGTTTTCCACGTCTACACTTCAAATGAATGTAAATGCGACACTTCCTTGCAAAGAAATAGCGTTTGCAGATGTCTACGTATCGTAGCAATAGATTTCAAATGCTTCTTAAAACGCGACAGCGCATCTCATTTCTATGTTTCATGGTAAGATATAATATGATTTGCGAAGTGTTATGTATTCCTCGTCTACACTTCATATGAATGTAAATGCGACACTTCCTTGCAAGGAAATAGCGTTTGCAGATGTCTACCTATCGCAGCAGTAGTGTTCTAATGCTTATTGAAACGCGATAATGCATCTCATTTCTATGTTTCATGGTAAGATATAATATGATTTGCGAAGTGTGTGTATTCCACGTCTACACTTCAAAAGAATGTAAATGCGACACTTCCTTGCAAAGAAATAGCGTTTGCAGATGTCTACCTATCGTAGCAATAGGGTTCTAATGCTTCTTAAAACGCGATATCGCACCTCATTTCTATGTTTCATGGTAAGATATAATATGATTTGCGAAGTGTTATGTATTCCTCGTCTACACTTCATATGAATGTAAATGCGACACTTCCTTGGTAGGAAATAGCGTTTGCAGATGTCTACGTATCGTAGCAATAGTGTTCTTATGATTCTTACAACGCGATATCGCATCTCATTTCCATGTTTCATGGTAAGATATAATATGATTTGCGAAGTGTTATGTATTCCTCGTCTACACTTCATATGAATGTTAATGCGACACTTCCTTGCAAGGAAAGAGCGTTTGCAGATGTCTAAGTATCGTAGCAATAGAGTTCTTATGATTCTTAAAACGCGAAATCGCATCTCATTTCTATGTTTCATGGTAAGATATAATATGATTTGCGAAGTGTTATGTACTCCTCGTCTACACTTCAAATGAATGTAAATGCGACACTTCCTTGAAAGGAAATAGCGTCTGCAGATATCTAGGTATCGTAGCGATAGAGTTCTAATGCTTCTTGAAACGCGATATCGCATCTCATTTTTATGTTTCATGGTAAGATATAATATGATTAGCGAAGTGTGATGTATTCCTCGTCTACACTTCAAATGAATGTAAATGCGACACTTCCTTGCAAGGAAATAGCGTTTGCAGATGTCTACCTATCGAAGCAGTAGTGTTCTAATGCTTATTAAAAGGCGATAACGCATCTCATTTCTATGTTTCATGGTAAGATATAATATGATTTGCGAAGTGTGTGTATTCCACGTCTTCACATCAAATGAATGTAAATGCGACACTTCCTTGCAAAGAAATAGCGTTTGCAGATGTCTACGTATCGTAGCAATAGATTTCAAATGCTTCTTAAAACGCGATAGCGCATCCCATTTCTATGTTTCATGGTAAGATATAATATGATTTGCGAAGTGTTATGTATTCCTCGTCTACACTTCAAATGAATGTAAATGTGACACTTCCTTGCAAGGAAATAGCGTTTGCAGATGTCTACGTATCTTAGCAATAGTGTTCTAATGCTTCTTAAAACGCGATATCGCATCTCATTTCTATGTTTCATGGTAAGATATAATATGATTTGCGAAGTGTTATGTATTCCTCGTCTACACTTCAAATGAATGTAAATGCGACACCTCCTTGGAAAGAAATAGCGTTTGCAGATGTCTGCGTATCGTAGCAATAGATTTCTAATGCTTCTTAAAAAGCGATATCGCATCTCATTTCTATGTTTCATGGTAAGATATAATATGATTTGCGAAGTGTGTGTATTCCACGTCTACACTTCAAATGAATGTAAATGCGACACTTCCTTGCAAAGAAATAGCGTTTGCAGATGTCTACGTATCGTAGCAATAGATTTCAAATGCTTCTTAAAACGCGATAGCGCATCTCATTTCTATGTTTCATGGTAAGATATAATATGATTTGCGAAGTGTTATGTATTCCTCGTCTACACTTCATATGAATGTAAATGCGGCACTTCCTTGCTAGGAAATAGCGTCTGCAGATGTCTAGGTATCGTAGCAATAGAGTTCAAATGCTTCTTAAAACGAGATATTGCATCTCATATCTATGTTTCATGATAAGATATAATATTCATTGCGAAGTGTTATGCATTCCTGGTCTACGAATCAAATGAATGTAAATGCGACACATCCTTGCAAGGAAATAGCGTTTGCAGATGTCTACGTATCGTAGCAAAAGAGTTCTTATGATTCTTAAAACGCGATATCGATCTCAATTCTATTTTTCATGATAAGATATAATATGATTTGCGAAGTGTTATGTATTCCTCGTCTACACTTCAAATGAATGTAAATGCGACACTTCCTAGCAAGGAAATAGCGTTTGCAGATGTCTACCTATCGTAGCAATAGGGTTCTAATGCTTCTTAAAACGCGATATCGCACCTCATTTCTATGTTTCATGGTAAGATATAATATGATTTGCGAAGTGTTATGTATTCCTCGTCTACACTTCATATGAATGTAAATGCGGCACTTCCTTGGTAGGAAATAGCGTTTGCAGATGTCTACGTATCGTAGCGATAGAGTTCTAATGCTTCTTAAAACGCGATATCGCACCTCATTTCCATGTTTCATGGTAAGATATAATATGATTTGCGAAGTGTTATGTATTCCTCGTCTACACTTCAAATGAATGTGAATGCGACACTTCCTGGCTAGAAAATAGCGTTTGAAGATGTCTACGTATCGTAGCAATAGATTTCTAATGCTTTTTAAAACGCGATATCGCATCTCATTTCTATGTTTCATGGTAAGATATAATATGATTTGCGAAGTGCTATGTATTCCTCGTCTACATTTCAAATGAATGTAAATGCGACACTTCCTTGCAAAGAAATAGCGTTTGCAGATGTATACGTGTCGTAGCAATAGAGTTCTAATGCTTCTTAAAACGCGATATCGCACCTCATTTCTATGTTTCATGGTAAGATATAATATGATTTGCGAAGTGTTATGTATTCCTCGTCTACACTTCATATGAATGTAAATGCGGCACTTCCTTGGTAGGAAATAGCGTTTGCAGATGTCTACGTATCGTAGCGATAGAGTTCTAATGCTTCTTAAAACGCGATATCGCACCTCATTTCCATGTTTCATGGTAAGATATAATATGATTTGCGAAGTGTTATGTATTCCTCGTCTACACTTCAAATGAATGTGAATGCGACACTTCCTGGCTAGAAAATAGCGTTTGAAGATGTCTACGTATCGTAGCAATAGATTTCTAATGCTTTTTAAAACGCGATATCGCATCTCATTTCTATGTTTCATGGTAAGATATAATATGATTTGCGAAGTGCTATGTATTCCTCGTCTACATTTCAAATGAATGTAAATGCGACACTTCCTTGCAAAGAAATAGCGTTTGCAGATGTATACGTGTCGTAGCAATAGAGTTCTAATGCTTCTTAAAACGCGATATCGCATCTCACTTCCATGTTTCATGGTATGATATAATATGATTTGCGAAGTGTTATGTATTCCTCGTCTACACTTCAAATGAATGTGAATGCGACACTTCCTCGCTAGAAAATAGCGTTTGAAGATGTCTACGTATCGTAGCAATAGATTTCTAATGCTTTCTAAAACGCGATATCGCATCTCATTTCTATGTTTCATGGTAAGATATAATATGATTTGCGAAGTGCTATGTATTCCTCGTCTACACTTCAAATGAATGTAAATGCGACACTTCCTTGCAAGGAAATAGCGTTTGCAAATGTCTACCTATCGTAGCCATAGGGTTCTAATGCTTCTTAAAACGCGATATCGCATCTCATTTCTATGTTTCATGGTAAGATATAATATGATTTGCGTAGTGTTATGTATTCCTCGTCTACACTTCAAATGAATGTAAATGCGAAACTTCCTTGCTAGGAACTAGCGTCTGCAGATGTCTAGACATCGTAGCGATAGGGTTCTAATGTTTCTCAAAACACAATATCGCATCTCATTTCTATGTTTCATGGTAAGATATAATATGATTTGCGAAGTGTTATATACTCCTCGTCTACACTTCAAATGAATGTAAATGCGACACTTCCTTGAAAGGAAATAGCATCTGCAGATGTCTAGGTATCGTAGCGATAGGGTTCTAGTGCTTCTCAAAACGCAATATCGCATCTCATTTCTATGTTTCATGGTAAGATATAATATGATTTGCGAAGTGTGATGTATTCCTCGTCTACACTTCAAATGAATGTAAATGCGACACTTCCTTGCAAGGAAATTGCGTTTGCAGACGTCTACCTATCGTAGCAATAGAGTTCTTATGATTGTTAAAACGCGAAATCGCATCTCATTTCTATGTTTCATGGTAAGATATAATATGATTTGATAAGTATTATGTACTCCTCGTCTATACTTCAAATGAATGTAAATGCGACACTTCCTTGAAAGGAAATAGCGTCTGCAGATGTCTAGGTATCGTAGCGATAGAGTTCTAATGCTTCATAAAACGCGATATCGCATCTCATTTCTATGTTTCATGGTAAGATATAATATAATTTGCGAAGTGTTATGTATTCCTCGTCTACACTTCAAATGAATGTAAATGCGACACTTCCTTGCAAGGAAATAGCGTTTGCAGATGTCTACCTATCGTAGCAGTAGTGTTCTAATGCTTATTAAAACGCGATAACGCATCTCATTTCTATGTTTCATGGTAAGATATAATATGATTTGCGAAGTGTGTGTATTCCACGTCTACACTTCAAATGAATGTAAATGCGACACTTCCTTGCAAAGAAATAGCGTTTGCAGATGTCTACGTATCGTAGCAATGGATTTCAAATGCTTCTTAAAACGCGATAGCGCATCTCATTTCTATGTTTCATGGTAAGATATAATATGATTTGCGAAGTGTTATGTATTCCTCGTCTACACTTCATATGAATGTAAATGCGGCACTTCCTTGCTAGGAAATAGCGTCTGCAGATGTCTAGCTAACGTAGCAATAGAGTTCAAATGCTTCTTAAAACGAGATATTGCATCTCATATCTATGTTTCATGATAAGAAATAATATTCATTGCGAAGTGTTATGCATTCCTGGTCTACGAATCAAATGAATGTAAATGCGACACATCCTTGCAAGGAAATAGCGTTTGCAGTTGTCTACGAATCGTAGCAAAAGAGTTCTTATGATCCTTAAAACGCGATATCGATCTCAATTCTATGTTTCATGATAAGATATAATATGATTTGCGAAGTGTTATGTATTCCTCGTCTACACTTCATATGAATGTAAATGCAACACTTCCTTGGTAGGAAATAGCGTTTGCAGATGTCTACGTATCGTAGCAATAGTGTTCTTATGATTCTTACAACGCGATATCGTATCTCATTTCTATGTTTCATGGTAAGATATAATATGATTTGCGAAGTGTTATGTACTCCTCGTCTACACTTCAAATGAATGTAAATGCGACACTTCCTTGCTAGGAAATAGCGTTTGCAGATGTCTACGTATCGTAGCAATAGAGTTCTAATGCTTCTTAAAACGCGATATCGCATCTCATTTCCATGTTTCATGGTAAGATATAATATGATTTGCGAAGTGTTAAGTATTCCTCGTCTACACTTCAAATGAATGTGAATGCGACACTTCCTCGCTAGAAAATAGCGTTTGAAGATGTCTACGTATCGTAGCAATAGATTTCTAATGCTTTTTAAAACGCGATATCGCATCTCATTTCTATGTTTCATGGTAAGATATAATATGATTTGCGAAGTGCTATGTATTCCTCGTCTACACTTCAAATGAATGTAAATGCGACACTTCCTTGCAAGGAAATAGCGTTTGCAGATGTCTACGTATCGTAGCAATAGATTTCTAATGCTTGTTAAAACGCGATATCGCATCTCATTTCTATGTTTCATGGTAAGATATAATATGATTTGCGAAGTGTCATGTATTCCTCGTCTACACTTCAAATGAATGTAAATGCGACACTTCCTTGCATAGAAATAGCGTTTGCAGATGTCTACGTATCGTAGCAATAGAGTTCTAATGCTTCTTAAAACGCGATATCGCGTCTCACTTCCATGTTTCATGGTAAGATATAATATGATTTGCGAAGTGTTATGTATTCCTCGTCTACATTTCATATGAATGTTAATGCGACACTTCCTTGCAAGGAAATAGCGTTTGCAAATGTCTACCTATCGTAGCCATAGGGTTCTAATGCTTCTTAAAACGCGATATCGCATCTCATTTCTATGTTTCATGGTAAGATATAATATGATTTGCGTAGTGTTATGTATTCCTCGTCTACACTTCATATGAATGTAAATGCGGCACTTCCTTGCTAGGAAATAGCGTTTGCAGATGTCTACGTATCGTAGCAATAGAGTTCAAATGCTTCTTAAAACGTGATATTGCATCTCATATCTATGTTTCATGATAAGATATAATATTCATTGCGAAGTCTTATGCATTCCTCGTCTACGATTCAAATGAATGTAAATGCAACTCTTCCTTGCAAGGAAATAGCGTTTGCAGATGTCTACGTATCGTAGCAATAGAGTTCTTATGATTCTTAAAACGCGATATAGCATCTCATTTCTATGTTTCATGGTAAGATATAATATGATTTGCGAAGTGTTACATATTCCTCGTCTACACGACAAATGAATGTAAATGCGACACATCCTTGTAAGGAAATAGCGTTTGCAGATGTCTACGTATCGTAGCAGTAGAGTTCTTATGATTCTCAAAACGCGATATCGCATCTCACTTCTATGTTTCATGGTAAGATATAATATGATTTGCGAAGTGTTATGTATTCCTCGTCTACACTTCAAATGAATGTAAATGCGAAACTTCCTTGCTAGGAACTAGCGTCTGCAGATGTCTAGACATCGTAGCGATAGAGTTCTAATGCTTCTTAAAACGCGATATCGCACCTCATTTCTATGTTTCATGGTAAGATATAATATGATTTGCGAAGTGTTATGTACTCCTCGTCTACACTTCAAATGAATGTAAATGCGACACTTCCTTGAAATGAAATAGCGTCTGCAGATGGCTAGGTATCGTAGCGATAGGGTTCTAATGTTTCTCAAAACACAATATCGCATCTCATTTCTATGTTTCATGGTAAGATATAATATGATTTGCGAAGTGTTATATACTCCTCGTCTACACTTCAAATGAATGTAAATGCGACACTTCCTTGAAAGGAAATAGCATCTGCAGATGTCTAGGTATCGTAGCGATAGGGTTCTAGTGCTTCTCAAAACGCAATATCGCATCTCATTTCTATGTTTCATGGTAAGATATAATATGATTTGCGAAGCGTGATGTATTCCTCGTCTACACTTCAAATGAATGTAAATGCGACACTTCCTTGCAAGGAAATTGCGTTTGCAGACGTCTACCTATCGTAGCAGTAGAGTTCTAATGCTTATTAAAACGCGATATCGCATTTCATTTCTATGTTTCATGGTAAGATATAATATGATTTGCGAAGTGTGTGTATTCCACGTCTACACTTCAAATGAATGTAAATGCGATACTTCCTAGCAAGGAAATAGCGTTTGCAGATGTCTAAGTATCGTAGCAATAGAGTTCTTATGATTGTTAAAACGCGAAATCGCATCTCATTTCTATGTTTCATGGTAAGATATAATATGATTTGCAAAGTATTATGTACTCCTCGTCTATACTTCAAATTAATGTAAATGCGACACTTCCTTGAAAGGAAATAGCGTCTGCAGATGTCTAGGTATCGTAGCGATAGAGTTCTAATGCTTCATAAAACGCGATATCGCATCTCATTTCTATGTTTCATGGTAAGATATAATATAATTTGCGAAGTGTTATGTATTCCTCGTCTACACTTCAAATGAATGTAAATGCGACACTTCCTTGCAAGGAAATAGCGTTTGCAGATGTCTACCTATCGTAGCAGTAGTGTTCTAATGCTTATTAAAACGCGATAACGCATCTCATTTCTATGTTTCATGGTAAGATATAATATGATTTGCGAAGTGTGTGTATTCCACGTCTACACTTCAAATGAATGTAAATGCGACACTTCCTTGCAAAGAAATAGCGTTTGCAGATGTCTACGTATCGTAGCAATGGATTTCAAATGCTTCTTAAAACGCGATAGCGCATCTCATTTCTATGTTTCATGGTAAGATATAATATGATTTGCGAAGTGTTATGTATTCCTCGTCTACACTTCATATGAATGTAAATGCGGCACTTCCTTGCTAGGAAATAGCGTCTGCAGATGTCTAGCTATCGTAGCAATAGAGTTCAAATGCTTCTTAAAACGAGATATTGCATCTCATATCTATGTTTCATGATAAGAAATAATATTCATTGCGAAGTGTTATGCATTCCTGGTCTACGAATCAAATGAATGTAAATGCGACACATCCTTGCAAGGAAATAGCGTTTGCAGATGTCTACGTATCGTAGCAAAAGAGTTCTTATGATCCTTAAAACGCGATATCGATCTCAATTCTATGTTTCATGATAAGATATAATATGATTTGCGAAGTGTTATGTATTCCTCGTCTACACTTCATATGAATGTAAATGCAACACTTCCTTGGTAGGAAATAGCGTTTGCAGATGTCTACGTATCGTAGCAATAGTGTTCTTATGATTCTTACAACGCGATATCGTATCTCATTTCTATGTTTCATGGTAAGATATAATATGATTTGCGAAGTGTTAAGTATTCCTCGTCTACACTTCAAATGAATGTGAATGCGACACTTCCTCGCTAGAAAATAGCGTTTGAAGATGTCTACGTATCGTAGCAATAGATTTCTAATGCTTTTTAAAACGCGATATCGCATCTCATTTCTATGTTTCATGGTAAGATATAATATGATTTGCGAAGTGCTATGTATTCCTCGACTACACTTCAAATGAATGTAAATGCGACACTTCCTGGCTAGAAAATAGCGTTTGAAGATGTCTACGTTTCGTAGCAATAGATTTCTAATGCTTTTTAAAACGCGATATCGCATCTCATTTCTATGTTTCATGGTAAGATATAATATGATTTGCGAAGTGCTATGTATTCCTCGTCTACACTTCAAATGAATGTAAATGCGACACTTCCTTGCAAAGAAATAGCGTTTGCAGATGTATACGTATCGTAGCAATAGAGTTCTAATGCTTCTTAAAACGCGATATCGCATCTCACTTCCATGTTTCATGGTAAGATATAATATGATTTGCGAAGTGTTATGTATTCCTCGTCTACACTTCAAATGAATGTGAATGCGACACTTCCTCGCTAGAAAATAGCGTTTGAAGATGTCTACGTATCGTAGCAATAGATTTCTAATGCTTTTTAAAACGCGATATCGCATCTCATTTCTATGTTTCATGGTAAGATATAATATGATTTGCGAAGTGCTATGTATTCCTCGTCTACACTTCAAATGAATGTAAATGCGACACTTCCTTGCAAGGAAATAGCGTTTGCAGATGTCTACGTATCGTAGCAATAGATTTCTAATGCTTCTTAAAACGCGATATCGCATCTCATTTCTATGTTTCATGGTAAGATATAATATGATTTGCGAGGTGTCATGTATTCCTCGTCTACACTTCAAATGAATGTAAATGCGACACTTCCTTGCAAAGAAATAGCGTTTGCAGATGTCTACGTATCGTAGCAATAGAGTTCTAAAGCTTCTTAAAACGCGATATCGCGTCTCACTTCCATGTTTCATGGTAAGATATAATATGATTTGCGAAGTGTTATGTATTCCTCCTCTACATTTCATATGAATGTTAATGCGACACTTCCTTGCAAGGAATAGTGTTTGCAAATGTCTACCTATCGTAGCCATAGGGTTCTAATGCTTCTTAAAACGCGATATCGCATCTCATTTCTATGTTTCATGGTAAGATATAATATGATTTGCGTAGTGTTATGTATTCCTCGTCTACACTTCATATGAATGTAAATGCGGCACTTCCTTGCTAGGAAATAGCGTCTGCAGATGTCTAGGTATCGTAGCAATAGAGTTCAAATGCTTCTTAAACGTGATATTGCATCTCATATCTATGTTCATGATAAGATATAATATTCATTGCGAAGTGTTATGCATTCCTCGTCTACGATTCAAATGAATGTAAATGCGACTCTTCCTTGCAAGGAAATAGCGTTTGCAGATGTCTACGTATCGTAGCAATAGAGTTCTTATGATTCTTAAAACGCGATATAGCATCTCATTTCTATGTTTCATGGTAAGATATAATATGATTTGCGAAGTGTTATATATTCCTCGTCTACACGTCAAATGAATGTAAATGCGACACATCCTTGTAAGGAAATAGCGTTTGCAGATGTCTACGTATAGTAGCAATAGAGTTCTTATGATTCTCAAAACGCGATATCGCATCTCACTTCTATGTTTCATGGTAAGATATAATATGACTTGCGAAGTGTTATGTATTCCTCGTCTACACTTCAAATGAATGTAAATGCGAAACTTCCTTGCTAGGAAATAGCGTCTGCAGATGTCTAGACATCGTAGCGATAGAGTTCTAATGCCTCTTAAAACGCGATATCGCACCTCATTTCTATGTTTCATGGTAAGATATAATATGATTTGCGAAGTGTTATGTACTCCTCGTCTACACTTCAAATGAATGTAAATGCGACACTTCCTTGAAATGAAATAGCGTCTGCAGATGGCTAGGTATCGTAGCGATAGGGTTCTAATGTTTCTCAAAACACAATATCGCATCTCATTTCTATGTTTCATGGTAAGATATAATATGATTTGCGAAGTGTTATATACTCCTCGTCTACACTTCAAATGAATGTAAATGCGACACTTCCTTGAAAGGAAATAGCATCTGCAGATGTCTAGGTATCGTAGCGATAGGGTTCTAGTGCTTCTCAAAACGCAATATCGCATCTCATTTCTATGTTTCATGGTAAGATATAATATGATTTGCGAAGTGTGATGTATTCCTCGTCTACACTTCAAATGAATGTAAATGCGACACTTCCTTGCAAGGAAATTGCGTTTGCAGACGTCTACCTATCGTAGCAGTAGAGTTCTAATGCTTATTAGAACGCGATATCGCATTTCATTTCTATGTTTCATGGTAAGATATAATATGATTTGCGAAGTGTGTGTATTCCACGTCTACACTTCAAATGAATGTAAATGCGATACTTCCTAGCAAGGAAATAGCGTTTGCAGATGTCTAAGTATCGTAGCAATAGAGTTCTTATGATTGTTAAAACGCGAAATCGCATCTCATTTCTATGTTTCATGGTAAGATATAATATGATTTGCAAAGTATTATGTACTCCTCGTCTATACTTCAAATGAATGTAAATGCGACACTTCCTTGAAAGGAAATAGCGTCTGCAGGTGTCTAGGTATCGTAGCGATAGAGTTCTAATGCTTCATAAAATGCGATATCGCATCTCATTTCTATGTTTCATGGTAAGATATAATATAATTTGCGAAGTGTTATGTATTCCTCGTCTACACTTCAAATGAATGTAAATGCGACACTTCCATGCTGGGGAATAGCGTCTGCAGATGTCTAGGTATCGTAGCAATAGGGTTCAAATGCTTCTTAAAACGAGATATTGCATTTCATATTTTTGTTTCATGATAAGATATATTATTCATTGCGAAGTGTTATGTATTCCTCGTATACGATACAAATGAATCTAAATGCGACACTTCCTTGCAAGGAAATAGCGTTTGCAGTTGTCTACGTATCGTAGCAATAGAGTTCTTATGATTCTTAAAACGCGATATAGCATCTCATTTCTATGTTTCATGGTAAGATATAATATGATTTGCGAAGTGTTATGTATTCCTCGTCTACACTTCAACTGAATGTGAATGCGACACTTCCTCGCTAGGAAATAGCGTCTGCAGTTGTCTACGTATCGTAGCAATAGAGTTCTTATGATTCTTAAAACGCGATATCGCATCTCATTTCAATGGTTTATGGTATGATATAATATGATTTGCGAAGTGTCATGTATTCCTCGTCTACACTTCAAATGAATGTAAATGCGACACTTCCTTGCAAGGAAATAGCGTCTGCAGATGTCTACGTATCGTAGCAATAGAGTTCTTATGATTCTTAAAACGCGATATCGCATCTCATTTCTATGTTTTATGATAAGATATAATATGATTTGCGAAGTGTTATGTATTCCTCGTCTACACTTCAAAGGAATGTAAATGCGACACTTCCTTGCTAGGAAATAGCGTCTGCAGATGTCTCGGTATCGTAGCGATAGTGTTCTAATGCTTCTTAAAACGCGATATCGCATCTCATTTCTATGTTTCATGGTAAGATATAATATGATTTGCGAAGTGTTATATATTCCACGTCTACACATCAAATGAATGTAAATGCGACACTTCCTTCCAAAGAAATAGCGTTTGCAGATGTCTACGTATCGTAGCAATAGATTTCTAATGCTTCTTAAAACGCGATATCGCATCTCTTTTCTATGTTTCATGGTAAGATATAATATGATTTGCGAAGTGTCATGTATTCCTCGTCTACACTTCAAATGAATGTAAATGCGACACTTCCTAGCAAGGAAATAGCGTTTGCAGATGTCTACGTATCGTAGCAATAGATTTCTAATGCTTCTTAAAACGCGATATCGCATCTCATTTCTATGTTTCATGGTAAGATATAATATGATTTGCGAAGTGTTATGTATTTCTCGTCTACACTTCAAATGAATGTAAATGCGACACTTCCTTGCAGGGAAATAGCGTTTGCAGATTTCTACGTATTGTAGCAATAGATTTCTAATGCTTCTTAAAACGCGATATCACATCTCATTTCTATGTTTCATGGCAAGATATAATATGATTTGCGAAGTGTCATGTATTCCTCGTCTACACTTCAAATGAATGTAAATGCGACACTTCCTTGCAAGGAAATAGCGTTTGCAGATATCTACGTATCGAAGTAATAGAGTTCAAATGATTCTTAAAACGAGATATTGCATCTCATATCTATGTTTCATGATAAGATATAATATTCATTGCGAAGTGTTATACATTCCTCGTCTACGATTCAAATGAACGTAAATGCGACCCTTCCTTGCAAGGAAATAGCGTTTGCAGATGTCTACGTATCGAAGCAATAGAGTTCAAATGCTTCTTAAAACGAGATATTGCATCTCATATCTATGTTTCATGATAAGATATAATATTCATAGCGAAGTGTCATGTATTCCTCGTCTACACTTCAAATGAATGTAAATGCGACACTTCCTTGCAAGGAAATAGCGTTTGCAGATGTCTACGTATCGAAGTAATAGAGTTCAAATGCTTCTTAAAACGAGATATTGCATCTCATATCTATGTTTCATGATAAGATATAATATTCATAGCGAAGTGTTATGTATTCCTCGTCTACACTTCAAATGAATGTAAATGCGACACTTCCTCGCTAGGAAATATCGTTTGCAGATGTCTACGTATCGTAGCAATAGATTTCTAATGCTTGTTAAAACGCGATATCGCATCTCATTTCTATGTTTCATGGTAAGATATAATATGATTTGCGAAGTGTCATGTATTCCTCGTCTACACTTCAAATGAATGTAAATGCGACACTTCCTTGCAAAGAAATAGCGTTTGCAGATGTCTACGTATCGTAGCAATAGAGTTCTAATGCTTCTTAAAACGCGATATCGCGTCTCACTTCCATGTTTCATGGTAAGATATAATATGATTTGCGAAGTGTTATGTATTCCTCGTCTACATTTCATATGAATGTTAATGCGACACTTCCTTGCAAGGAAATAGCGTTTGCAAATGTCTACCTATCGTAGCCATAGGGTTCTAATGCTTCTTAAAACGCGATATCGCATCTCATTTCTATGTTTCATGGTAAGATATAATATGATTTGCGTAGTGTTATGTATTCCTCGTCTACACTTCATATGAATGTAAATGCGGCACTTCCTTGCTAGGAAATAGCGTCTGCAGATGTCTAGGTATCGTAGCAATAGAGTTCAAATGCTTCTTAAAACGTGATATTGCATCTCATATCTATGTTTCATGATAAGATATAATATTCATTGCGAAGTCTTATGCATTCCTCGTCTACGATTCAAATGAATGTAAATGCAACTCTTCCTTGCAAGGAAATAGCGTTTGCAGATGTCTACGTATCGTAGCAATAGAGTTCTTATGATTCTTAAAACGCGATATAGCATCTCATTTCTATGTTTCATGGTAAGATATAATATGATTTGCGAAGTGTTACATATTCCTCGTCTACACGACAAATGAATGTAAATGCGACACATCCTTGTAAGGAAATAGCGTTTGCAGATGTCTACGTATCGTAGCAGTAGAGTTCTTATGATTCTCAAAACGCGATATCGCATCTCACTTCTATGTTTCATGGTAAGATATAATATGATTTGCGAAGTGTTATGTATTCCTCGTCTACACTTCAAATGAATGTAAATGCGAAACTTCCTTGCTAGGAACTAGCGTCTGCAGATGTCTAGACATCGTAGCGATAGAGTTCTAATGCTTCTTAAAACGCGATATCGCACCTCATTTCTATGTTTCATGGTAAGATATAATATGATTTGCGAAGTGTTATGTACTCCTCGTCTACACTTCAAATGAATGTAAATGCGACACTTCCTTGAAATGTAATAGCGTCTGCAGATGGCTAGGTATCGTAGCGATAGGGTTCTAATGTTTCTCAAAACACAATATCGCATCTCATTTCTATGTTTCATGGTAAGATATAATATGATTTGCGAAGTGTTATATACTCCTCGTCTACACTTCAAATGAATGTAAATGCGACACTTCCTTGAAAGGAAATAGCATCTGCAGATGTCTAGGTATCGTAGCGATAGGGTTCTAGTGCTTCTCAAAACGCAATATCGCATCTCATTTCTATGTTTCATGGTAAGATATAATATGATTTGCGAAGTGTGATGTATTCCTCGTCTACACTTCAAATGAATGTAAATGCGACACTTCCTTGCAAGGAAATTGCGTTTGCAGACGTCTACCTATCGTAGCAGTAGAGTTCTAATGCTTATTAAAACGCGATATCGCATTTCATTTCTATGTTTCATGGTAAGATATAATATGATTTGCGAAGTGTGTGTATTCCACGTCTACACTTCAAATGAATGTAAATGCGATACTTCCTAGCAAGGAAATAGCGTTTGCAGATGTCTAAGTATCGTAGCAATAGAGTTCTTATGATTGTTAAAACGCGAAATCGCATCTCATTTCTATGTTTCATGGTAAGATATAATATGATTTGCAAAGTATTATGTACTCCTCGTCTATACTTCAAATTAATGTAAATGCGACACTTCCTTGAAAGGAAATAGCGTCTGCAGATGTCTAGGTATCGTAGCGATAGAGTTCTAATGCTTCATAAAACGCGATATCGCATCTCATTTCTATGTTTCATGGTAAGATATAATATAATTTGCGAAGTGTTATGTATTCCTCGTCTACACTTCAAATGAATGTAAATGCGACACTTCCTTGCAAGGAAATAGCGTTTGCAGATGTCTACCTATCGTAGCAGTAGTGTTCTAATGCTTATTAAAACGCGATAACGCATCTCATTTCTATGTTTCATGGTAAGATATAATATGATTTGCGAAGTGTGTGTATTCCACGTCTACACTTCAAATGAATGTAAATGCGACACTTCCTTGCAAAGAAATAGCGTTTGCAGATGTCTACGTATCGTAGCAATGGATTTCAAATGCTTCTTAAAACGCGATAGCGCATCTCATTTCTATGTTTCATGGTAAGATATAATATGATTTGCGAAGTGTTATGTATTCCTCGTCTACACTTCATATGAATGTAAATGCGGCACTTCCTTGCTAGGAAATAGCGTCTGCAGATGTCTAGCTATCGTAGCAATAGAGTTCAAATGCTTCTTAAAACGAGATATTGCATCTCATACCTATGTTTCATGATAAGAAATAATATTCATTGCGAAGTGTTATGCATTCCTGGTCTACGAATCAAATGAATGTAAATGCGACACATCCTTGCAAGGAAATAGCGTTTGCAGATGTCTACGTATCGTAGCAAAAGAGTTCTTATGATCCTTAAAACGCGATATCGATCTCAATTCTATGTTTCATGATAAGATATAATATGATTTGCGAAGTGTTATGTATTCCTCGTCTACACTTCATATGAATGTAAATGCAACACTTCCTTGGTAGGAAATAGCGTTTGCAGATGTCTACGTATCGTAGCAATAGTGTTCTTATGATTCTTACAACGCGATATCGTATCTCATTTCTATGTTTCATGGTAAGATATAATATGATTTGCGAAGTGTTAAGTATTCCTCGTCTACACTTCAAATGAATGTGAATGCGACACTTCCTCGCTAGAAAATAGCGTTTGAAGATGTCTACGTATCGTAGCAATAGATTTCTAATGCTTTTTAAAACGCGATATCGCATCTCATTTCTATGTTTCATGGTAAGATATAATATGATTTGCGAAGTGCTATGTATTCCTCGTCTACACTTCAAATGAATGTAAATGCGACACTTCCTGGCTAGAAAATAGCGTTTGAAGATGTCTACGTTTCGTAGCAATAGATTTCTAATGCTTTTTAAAACGCGATATCGCATCTCATTTCTATGTTTCATGGTAAGATATAATATGATTTGCGAAGTGCTATGTATTCCTCGTCTACACTTCAAATGAATGTAAATGCGACACTTCCTTGCAAAGAAATAGCGTTTGCAGATGTATACGTATCGTAGCAATAGAGTTCTAATGCTTCTTAAAACGCGATATCGCATCTCACTTCCATGTTTCATGGTAAGATATAATATGATTTGCGAAGTGTTATGTATTCCTCGTCTACACTTCAAATGAATGTGAATGCGACACTTCCTCGCTAGAAAATAGCGTTTGAAGATGTCTACGTATCGTAGCAATAGATTTCTAATGCTTTTTAAAACGCGATATCGCATCTCATTTCTATGTTTCATGGTAAGATATAATATGATTTGCGAAGTGCTATGTATTCCTCGTCTACACTTCAAATGAATGTAAATGCGACACTTCCTTGCAAGGAAATAGCGTTTGCAGATGTCTACGTATCGTAGCAATAGATTTCTAATGCTTCTTAAAACGCGATATCGCATCTCATTTCTATGTTTCATGGTAAGATATAATATGATTTGCGAGGTGTCATGTATTCCTCGTCTACACTTAAAATGAATGTAAATGCGATACTTCCTTGCAAAGAAATAGCGTTTGCAGATGTCTACGTATCGTAGCAATAGAGTTCTAAAGCTTCTTAAAACGCGATATCGCGTCTCACTTCCATGTTTCATGGTAAGATATAATATGATTTGCGAAGTGTTATGTATTCCTCCTCTACATTTCATATGAATGTTAATGCGACACTTCCTTGCAAGGAAATAGTGTTTGCAAATGTCTACCTATCGTAGCCATAGGGTTCTAATGCTTCTTAAAACGCGATATCGCATCTCATTTCTATGTTTCATGGTAAGATATAATATGATTTGCGTAGTGTTATGTATTCCTCGTCTACACTTCATATGAATGTAAATGCGGCACTTCCTTGCTAGGAAATAGCGTCTGCAGATGTCTAGGTATCGTAGCAATAGAGTTCAAATGCTTCTTAAAACGTGATATTGCATCTCATATCTATGTTTCATGATAAGATATAATATTCATTGCGAAGTGTTATGCATTCCTCGTCTACGATTCAAATGAATGTAAATGCGACTCTTCCTTGCAAGGAAATAGCGTTTGCAGATGTCTACGTATCGTAGCAATAGAGTTCTTATGATTCTTAAAACGCGATATAGCATCTCATTTCTATGTTTCATGGTAAGATATAATATGATTTGCGAAGTGTTATATATTCCTCGTCTACACGTCAAATGAATGTAAATGCGACACATCCTTGTAAGGAAATAGCGTTTGCAGATGTCTACGTATAGTAGCAATAGAGTTCTTATGATTCTCAAAACGCGATATCGCATCTCACTTCTATGTTTCATGGTAAGATATAATATGACTTGCGAAGTGTTATGTATTCCTCGTCTACACTTCAAATGAATGTAAATGCGAAACTTCCTTGCTAGGAAATAGCGTCTGCAGATGTCTAGACATCGTAGCGATAGAGTTCTAATGCCTCTTAAAACGCGATATCGCACCTCATTTCTATGTTTCATGGTAAGATATAATATGATTTGCGAAGTGTTATGTACTCCTCGTCTACACTTCAAATGAATGTAAATGCGACACTTCCTTGAAATGAAATAGCGTCTGCAGATGGCTAGGTATCGTAGCGATAGGGTTCTAATGTTTCTCAAAACACAATATCGCATCTCATTTCTATGTTTCATGGTAAGATATAATATGATTTGCGAAGTGTTATATACTCCTCGTCTACACTTCAAATGAATGTAAATGCGACACTTCCTTGAAAGGAAATAGCATCTGCAGATGTCTAGGTATCGTAGCGATAGGGTTCTAGTGCTTCTCAAAACGCAATATCGCATCTCATTTCTATGTTTCATGGTAAGATATAATATGATTTGCGAAGTGTGATGTATTCCTCGTCTACACTTCAAATGAATGTAAATGCGACACTTCCTTGCAAGGAAATTGCGTTTGCAGACGTCTACCTATCGTAGCAGTAGAGTTCTAATGCTTATTAGAACGCGATATCGCATTTCATTTCTATGTTTCATGGTAAGATATAATATGATTTGCGAAGTGTGTGTATTCCACGTCTACACTTCAAATGAATGTAAATGCGATACTTCCTAGCAAGGAAATAGCGTTTGCAGATGTCTAAGTATCGTAGCAATAGAGTTCTTATGATTGTTAAAACGCGAAATCGCATCTCATTTCTATGTTTCATGGTAAGATATAATATGATTTGCAAAGTATTATGTACTCCTCGTCTATACTTCAAATGAATGTAAATGCGACACTTCCTTGAAAGGAAATAGCGTCTGCAGGTGTCTAGGTATCGTAGCGATAGAGTTCTAATGCTTCATAAAATGCGATATCGCATCTCATTTCTATGTTTCATGGTAAGATATAATATAATTTGCGAAGTGTTATGTATTCCTCGTCTACACTTCAAATGAATGTAAATGCGACACTTCCATGCTGGGGAATAGCGTCTGCAGATGTCTAGGTATCGTAGCAATAGGGTTCAAATGCTTCTTAAAACGAGATATTGCATTTCATATTTTTGTTTCATGATAAGATATATTATTCATTGCGAAGTGTTATGCATTCCTCGTATACGATACAAATGAATCTAAATGCGACACTTCCTTGCAAGGAAATAGCGTTTGCAGTTGTCTACGTATCGTAGCAATAGAGTTCTTATGATTCTTAAAACGCGATATAGCATCTCATTTCTATGTTTCATGGTAAGATATAATATGATTTGCGAAGTGTTATGTATTCCTCGTCTACACTTCAACTGAATGTGAATGCGACACTTCCTCGCTAGGAAATAGCGTCTGCAGATGTCTACGTATCGTAGCAATAGAGTTCTTATGATTCTTAAAACGCGATATCGCATCTCATTTCAATGGTTTATGGTATGATATAATATGATTTGCGAAGTGTCATGTATTCCTCGTCTACACTTCAAATGAATGTAAATGCGACACTTCCTTGCAAGGAAATAGCGTCTGCAGATGTCTACGTATCGTAGCAATAGAGTTCTTATGATTCTTAAAACGCGATATCGCATCTCATTTCTATGTTTTATGATAAGATATAATATGATTTGCGAAGTGTTATGTATTCCTCGTCTACACTTCAAAGGAATGTAAATGCGACACTTCCTTGCTAGGAAATAGCGTCTGCAGATGTCTCGGTATCGTAGCGATAGTGTTCTAATGCTTCTTAAAACGCGATATCGCATCTCATTTCTATGTTTCATGGTAAGATATAATATGATTTGCGAAGTGTTATATATTCCACGTCTACACATCAAATGAATGTAAATGCGACACTTCCTTCCAAAGAAATAGCGTTTGCAGATGTCTACGTATCGTAGCAATAGATTTCTAATGCTTCTTAAAACGCGATATCGCATCTCTTTTCTATGTTTCATGGTAAGATATAATATGATTTGCGAAGTGTCATGTATTCCTCGTCTACACTTCAAATGAATGTAAATGCGACACTTCCTAGCAAGGAAATAGCGTTTGCAGATGTCTACGTATCGTAGCAATAGATTTCTAATGCTTCTTAAAACGCGATATCGCATCTCATTTCTATGTTTCATGGTAAGATATAATATGATTTGCGAAGTGTTATGTATTTCTCGTCTACACTTCAAATGAATGTAAATGCGACACTTCCTTGCAGGGAAATAGCGTTTGCAGATTTCTACGTATTGTAGCAATAGATTTCTAATGCTTCTTAAAACGCGATATCACATCTCATTTCTATGTTTCATGGCAAGATATAATATGATTTGCGAAGTGTCATGTATTCCTCGTCTACACTTCAAATGAATGTAAATGCGACACTTCCTTGCAAGGAAATAGCGTTTGCAGATATCTACGTATCGAAGTAATAGAGTTCAAATGATTCTTAAAACGAGATATTGCATCTCATATCTATGTTTCATGATAAGATATAATATTCATTGCGAAGTGTTATACATTCCTCGTCTACGATTCAAATGAACGTAAATGCGACCCTTCCTTGCAAGGAAATAGCGTTTGCAGATGTCTACGTATCGAAGCAATAGAGTTCAAATGCTTCTTAAAACGAGATATTGCATCTCATATCTATGTTTCATGATAAGATATAATATTCATAGCGAAGTGTCATGTATTCCTCGTCTACACTTCAAATGAATGTAAATGCGACACTTCCTTGCAAGGAAATAGCGTTTGCAGATGTCTACGTATCGAAGTAATAGAGTTCAAATGCTTCTTAAAACGAGATATTGCATCTCATATCTATGTTTCATGATAAGATATAATATTCATAGCGAAGTGTTATGTATTCCTCGTCTACACTTCAAATGAATGTAAATGCGACACTTCCTCGCTAGGAAATATCGTTTGCAGATGTCTACGTATCGTAGCGATAGAGTTCTAATGCTTCTTAAAGCGCGATATCGCATCTCATTTCTATGTTTCATGGTAAGATATAATATGATTTGCGAAGTGTTATGTATTTCTCGTCTACACTTCAAATGAATGTAAATGCGACACTTCCTTGCAGGGAAATAGCGTTTGCAGATTTCTACGTATTGTAGCAATAGATTTCTAATGCTTCTTAAAACGCGATATCACATCTCATTTCTATGTTTCATGGCAAGATATAATATGATTTACGAAGTGTCATGTATTCCTCGTCTACACTTCAAATGAATGTAAATGCGACACTTCCTTGCAAGGAAATAGCGTTTGCAGATATCTACGTATCGAAGTAATAGAGTTCAAATGATTCTTAAAACGAGATATTGCATCTCATATCTATGTTTCATGATAAGATATAATATCCATTGTGAAGTGTTATGCATTCCTCGTCTACGATTCAAATGAATGTAAATGCGACTCTTCCTTGCAAGGAAATAGCGTTTGCAGATGTCTACGTATCGTAGCAATAGAGTTCTTATGATTCTTAAAACGCGATATAGCATCTCATTTCTATGTTTCATGGTAAGATATAATATGATTTGCGAAGTGTTATATATTCCTCGTCTACACTTCAAATGAATGTAAATGCGACACATCCTTGCAAGGAAATAGCGTTTGCAGATGTCTACGTATCGTAGCAATAGAGTTCTTATGATTCTCAAAACGCGATATCGCATCTCACTTCTATGTTTCATGGTAAGATATAATATGATTTGCGAAGTGTTATGTATTCCTCGTCTACACTTCAAATGAATGTAAATGCGAAACTTCCTTGCTAGGAAATAGCGTCTGCAGATGTCTAGGCATCGTAGCGATAGAGTTCTAATGCTTCTTAAAACGCGATATCGCACCTCATTTCTATGTTTCATGGTAAGATATAATATGATTTGCGAAGTGTTATGTACTCCTCGTCTACACTTCAAATGAATGTAAATGCGACACTTCCTTGAAATGAAATAGCGTCTGCAGATGGCTAGGTATCGTAGCGATAGGGTTCAAATGTTTCTCAAAACACAATATCGCATCTCATTTCTATGTTTCATGGTAAGATATAATATGATTTGCGAAGTGTTATGTACTCCTCGTCTACACTTCAAATGAATGTAAATGCGACACTTCCTTGAAAGGAAATAGCATCTGCAGATGTCTAGGTATCGTAGCGATAGGGATCTAATGCTTCTCAAAACGCAATATCGCATCTCATTTCTATGTTTCATGGTAAGATATAATATGATTTGCGAAGTGTGATGTATACCTCGTCTACACTTCAAATGAATGTAAATGCGACACTTCCTTGCAAGGAAATAGCGTTTGCAGATGTCTACCTATCGTAGCAGTAGTGTTCTAATGCTTATTAAAACGCGATATCGCATTTCATTTCTATGTTTCATGGTAAGATATAATATGATTTGCGAAGTGTGCGTATTCCACGTCTACACTTCAAATGAATGTAAATGCGACACTTCCTTGCAAAGAAATAGCGTTTGCAGATGTCTACGTATCGTAGCAATAGATTTCAAATGCTTCTTAAAACGCGATATCGCATCACATTTCTATGTTTCATGGTAAGATATAATATGATTTGCGAAGTGTGTGTTGCACGTCTACACTTCATTTGAATGTAAATGCGGCACTTCCTTGCTAGGAAATAGCGTCTGCAGATGTCTAGGTATCGTAGCAGTAGTGTTCTAATGCTTATTAAAACGCGATATCGCATCTCATTTCTATGTTTCATGGTAAGATATAATATGATTTGCGAAGTGTGTGTATTCCACGTCTACACTTCAAATGAATATAAATGCGACACTTCCTTGCAAAGAAATAGCGTTTGCAGATGTCTACGTATCGTAGCAATAGATTTCAAATGCTTCTTAAAACGCGATATCGCATCACATTTCTATGTTTCATGGTAAGATATAATATGATTTGCGTAGTGTTATGTATTCCTCGTCTACACTTCATATGAATGTAAATGCGGCACTTCCTTGCTAGGAAATAGCGTCTGCAGATGTCTAGGTATCGTAGCAATAGAGTTCAAATGCTTCTTAAAACGAGATATTGCATCTCATATCTATGTTTCATGATAAGATATAATTTTCATTGCGAAGTGTTATGCATTCCTCGTCTACGATTCAAATGAACGTAAATGCGACACTTCCTTGCAAGGCAATAGCGTTTGCCGATGTCTACGTATCGAAGCAATAGGGTTCAAATGCTTCTTAAAACGAGATATTGCATCTCATATCTATGTTTCATGATAAGATATAATATTCATTGCGAAGTGTCATGTATTCCTCGTCTACACTTCAAATGAATGTAAATGCGACACTTCCTTGCAAGGAAATAGCGTTTGCAGATGTCTACGTATCGAAGTAATAGAGTTCAAATGATTCTTAAAACGAGATATTGCATCTCATATCTATGTTTCATGATAAGATATAATATTCATTGCGATGTGATATGCATTCCTCGTCTACGATTCAAATGAACGTAAATGCGACACTTCCTTGCAAGGAAATAGCGTTTGCAGATGTCTACGTGTCGAAGCAATAGAGTTCAAATGCTTCTTAAAACGAGATATTGCATCTCATATCTATGTTTCATGATAAGATATAATATTCATAGCGAAGTGTTATGTATTCCTCGTCTACACTTCAAATGAATGTAAATGCGACACTTCCTCGCTAGGAAATATCGTTTGCAGATGTCTACGTATCGTAGCGATAGAGTTCTAATGCTTCTTAAAGCGCGATATCGCATCTCATTTCTATGTTTCATGGTAAGATATAATATGATTTGCGAAGTGTTATGTATTTCTCGTCTACACTTCAAATGAATGTAAATGCGACACTTCCTTGCAGGGAAATAGCGTTTGCAGATTTCTACGTATTGTAGCAATAGATTTCTAATGCTTCTTAAAACGCGATATCACATCTCATTTCTATGTTTCATGGCAAGATATAATATGATTTGCGAAGTGTCATGTATTCCTCGTCTACACTTCAAATGAATGTAAATGCGACACTTCCTTGCAAGGAAATAGCGTTTGCAGATATCTACGTATCGAAGTAATAGAGTTCAAATGATTCTTAAAACGAGATATTGCATCTCATATCTATGTTTCATGACAAGATATAATATTCATTGTGAAGTGTTATGCATTCCTCGTCTACGATTCAAATGA
Organism: Xylocopa sonorina; assembly: GCF_050948175.1. Classification (NCBI taxonomy): domain Eukaryota; kingdom Metazoa; phylum Arthropoda; class Insecta; order Hymenoptera; family Apidae; genus Xylocopa; species Xylocopa sonorina. The sequence goes on along the minus strand of NW_027490266.1, from coordinate 667,403 downwards.
ATGTAAATGCGACTCTTCCTTGCAAGGAAATAGCGTTTGCAGATGTCTACGTATCGTAGCAATAGAGCTCTTATGATTCTTAAAACGCGATATAGCATCTCATTTCTATGTTTCATGGTAAGATATAATATGATTTGCGAAGTGTTATATATTCCTCGTCTACACTTCAAATGAATGTAAATGCGACACATCCTTGGAAGGAAATAGCGTTTGCAGATGTCTACGTATCGTAGCAATAGAGTTCTTATGATTCTCAAAACGCGATATCGCATCTCACTTCTATGTTTCATGGTAAGATATAATATGATTTGCGAAGTGTTATGTATTCCTCGTCTACACTTCAAATGAATGTAAATGCGAAACTTCCTTGCTAGGAAATAGGGTCTGCAGATGTCTAGGCATCGTAGCGATAGAGTTCTAATGCTTCTTAAAACGCGATATCGCACCTCATTTCTATGTTTCATGGTAAGATATAATATGATTTGCGAAGTGTTATGTACTCCTCGTCTACACTTCAAATGAATGTAAATGCGACACTTCCTTGAAATGAAATAGCGTCTGCAGATGGCTAGGTATCGTAGCGATAGGGTTCAAATGTTTCTCAAAACACAATATCGCATCTCATTTCTATGTTTCATGGTAAGATATAATATGATTTGCGAAGTGTTATGTACTCCTCGTCTACACTTCAAATGAATGTAAATGCGACACTTCCTTGAAAGGAAATAGCATCTGCAGATGTCTAGGTATCGTAGCGATAGGGATCTAATGCTTCTCAAAACGCAATATCGCATCTCATTTCTATGTTTCATGGTAAGATATAATATGATTTGCGAAGTGTGATGTATACCTCGTCTACACTTCAAATGAATGTAAATGCGACACTTCCTTGCAAGGAAATAGCGTTTGCAGATGTCTACCTATCGTAGCAGTAGTGTTCTAATGCTTATTAAAACGCGATATCGCATTTCATTTCTATGTTTCATGGTAAGATATAATATGATTTGCGAAGTGTGTGTATTCCACGTCTACACTTCAAATGAATGTAAATGCGACACTTCCTTGCAAAGAAATAGCGTTTGCAGATGTCTACGTATCGTAGCAATAGATTTCAAATGCTTCTTAAAACGCGATATCGCATCACATTTCTATGTTTCATGGTAAGATATAATATGATTTGCGAAGTGTGTGTATTGCACGTCTACACATCATTTGAATGTAAATGCGGCACTTCCTTGCTAGGAAATAGCGTCTGCAGATGTCTAGGTATCGTAGCAGTAGTGTTCTAATGCTTATTAAAACGCGATATCGCATCTCATTTCTATGTTTCATGGTAAGATATAATATGATTTGCGAAGTGTGTGTATTCCACGTCTACACTTCAAATGAATATAAATGCGACACTTCCTTGCAAAGAAATAGCGTTTGCAGATGTCTACGTATCGTAGCAATAGATTTCAAATGCTTCTTAAAACGCGATATCGCATCGCATTTCTATGTTTCATGGTAAGATATAATATGATTTGCGTATTGTTATGTATTCCTCGTCTACACTTCATATGAATGTAAATGCGGCACTTCCTTGCTAGGAAATAGCGTCTGCAGATGTCTAGGTATCGTAGCAATAGAGTTCAAATGCTTCTTAAAACGAGATATTGCATCTCATATCTATGTTTCATGATAAGATATAATATTCATTGCGAAGTGTGATGTATTCCTCGTCTACACTTCAAATGAATGTAAATGCGACACTTCCTTGCTAGGAAATAGCGTCTGCAGATGTCTAGGTATCGTAGCAATAGAGTTCAAATGCTTTTTAAAACGAGATATTGCATCTCATATCTATGTTTCATGATAAGATATAATATTCATTGCGAAGTGTGATGTATTCCTCGTCTACACTTCAAATGAATGTAAATGCGACACTTCCTTGCAAGGAAATAGCGTCTGCAAATATCTAGGTATCGTAGCGATAGAGTTCTAATACTTCTTAAAACGCGATATCGCACCTCATTTCTATGTTTCATGGTAAGATATAATATGATTTGCGAGGTGTTATGTATTCCTCGTCTACACTTCAAATGAATGTAAATGCGACACTTCCTTGCAAGGAAATAGCGTTTGCAGATTACTGCGTATCGCAGCTATAGAGTTCTTATGATTCTTAAAACGCGATATCGCATCTCATTTCTATGTTTCATGGTAAGATATAATATGATTTGCGAAGTGTTATGTATTCTTCGTCTACACTTCAAATGAATGTAAACGCGACACTTCCTAGCAAGGAAATATCGTTTGCAGATGTCTACGTATCTTAGCAATAGTGTTCTAATGCTTCTTAAAACGCGATATCGCATCTCATTTCCATGTTTCATGGTAAGATATAATATGATTTGCGATGTGTTATGTATTCCTCGTGTACACTTCATATGAATGTTAATGCGACACTTCCTTGCAAGGAAAGAGCGTTTGCAGATTTCTGCGTATCGTAGCTATAGAGTTCTTATGATTCTTAAAACGCGATATCGCATCTCATTTCTATGTTTCACGGTAAGATATAATATGATTTGCGAAGTGTTATGTATTCTTCGACTACACTTCAAATGAATGTAAATGCGACACTTCCTAGCAAGGAAATAGCGTTTTCAGATGTCCACGTATCTTAGCAATAGTGTTCTAATGCTTCTTAAAACGCGATATCGCATCTCATTTCCATGTTTCATGGTAAGAAATAATATGATTTGCGAAGTGTTATGTATTCCTCGTGTACACTTCATATGAATGTTAATGCGACACTTCCTTGCAAGGAAAGAACGTTTGCAGATGTCTAGGTATCGTAGCAGAAGAGTTCTAATGCTTATTAAAACGCGATATCGCATCTCATTTCTATGTTTCATGGTAAGATATAATATGATTTGCGAAGTGTGTGTATTCCACGTCTACATTTCAAATGATTGTAAATGCGACACTTCCTTGCAAAGAAATAGCGCTTGCAGATCTCTACGTATCGTAGCAATAGATTTCAAATGCTTCTTAAAACGCGATATCGCATCACATTTCTATGTTTCATGGTAAGATATAATATGATTTGCGTAGTGTTATGTATTCCTCGTCTGCACTTCATATGAATGTAAATGCGAAACTTCCTTGCTAGGAAATAGCGTCTGCAGATGTCTAGACATCGTAGCGATAGTGTTCTAATGCTTCTTAAAACGCGATATCGCACCTCATTTCTATGTTTTATGGTAAGATATAATATGATTTGCGAAGTGTTAAGTACTCCTCGTCTACACTTCAAATGAATGTAAATGCGACACTTCCTTGAAATGAAATAGCGTCTGCAGATGGCTAGGTATCGTAGCGATAGGGTTCTAATGTTTCTCAAAACACAATATCGCATCTCATTTCTATGTTTCATGGTAAGATATAATATGATTTGCGAAGTGTTATATACTCCTCGTCTACACTTCAAATGAATGTAAATGCGACACTTCCTTGAAAGGAAATAGCATCTGCAGATGTCTAGGTATCGTAGCGATATGGTTCTAATGCTTCTCAAAACGCAATATCGCATCTCATTTCTATGTTTCATGGTAAGATATAATATGATTTGCGAAGTGTGATGTATTCCTCGTCTACACTTCAAATGAATGTAAATGCGACACTTCCTTGCAAGGAAATTGCGTTTGCAGATGTCTACCTATCGTAGCAGTAGAGTTCTAATGCTTATTAAAACGCGATATCGCATTTCATTTCTATGTTTCATGGTAAGATATAATATGATTTGCGAAGTGTGTGTATTCCACGTCTACACTTCAAATGAATGTAAATGCGACACTTCCTTGCAAAGAAATAGCGTTTGCAGATGTCTACGTATCGTAGCAATAGATTTCAAATGCTTCTTAAAACGCGATATCGCATCACATTTCTATGTTTCATGGTAAGATATAATATGATTTGCGAAGTGTGTGTTGCACGTCTACACTTCATTTGAATGTAAATGCGGCACTTCCTTGCTAGGAAATAGCGTCTGCAGATGTCTAGGTATCGTAGCAGTAGTGTTCTAATGCTTATTAAAACGCGATATCGCATCTCATTTCTATGTTTCATGGTAAGATATAATATGATTTGCGAAGTGTGTGTATTCCACGTCTACACTTCAAATGAATATAAATGCGACACTTCCTTGCAAAGAAATAGCGTTTGCAGATGTCTACGTATCGTAGCAATAGATTTCAAATGCTTCTTAAAACGCGATATCGCATCACATTTCTATGTTTCATGGTAAGATATAATATGATTTGCGTAGTGTTATGTATTCCTCGTCTACACTTCATATGAATGTAAATGCGGCACTTCCTTGCTAGGAAATAGCGTCTGCAGATGTCTAGGTATCGTAGCAATAGAGTTCAAATGCTTCTTAAAACGAGATATTGCATCTCATATCTATGTTTCATGATAAGATATAATTTTCATTGCGAAGTGTTATGCATTCCTCGTCTACGATTCAAATGAACGTAAATGCGACACTTCCTTGCAAGGCAATAGCGTTTGCCGATGTCTACGTATCGAAGCAATAGGGTTCAAATGCTTCTTAAAACGAGATATTGCATCTCATATCTATGTTTCATGATAAGATATAATATTCATTGCGAAGTGTCATGTATTCCTCGTCTACACTTCAAATGAATGTAAATGCGACACTTCCTTGCAAGGAAATAGCGTTTGCAGATGTCTACGTATCGAAGTAATAGAGTTCAAATGATTCTTAAAACGAGATATTGCATCTCATATCTATGTTTCATGATAAGATATAATATTCATTGCGATGTGATATGCATTCCTCGTCTACGATTCAAATGAACGTAAATGCGACACTTCCTTGCAAGGAAATAGCGTTTGCAGATGTCTACGTGTCGAAGCAATAGAGTTCAAATGCTTCTTAAAACGAGATATTGCATCTCATATCTATGTTTCATGATAAGATATAATATTCATAGCGAAGTGTTATGTATTCCTCGTCTACACTTCAAATGAATGTAAATGCGACACTTCCTCGCTAGGAAATATCGTTTGCAGATGTCTACGTATCGTAGCGATAGAGTTCTAATGCTTCTTAAAGCGCGATATCGCATCTCATTTCTATGTTTCATGGTAAGATATAATATGATTTGCGAAGTGTTATGTATTTCTCGTCTACACTTCAAATGAATGTAAATGCGACACTTCCTTGCAGGGAAATAGCGTTTGCAGATTTCTACGTATTGTAGCAATAGATTTCTAATGCTTCTTAAAACGCGATATCACATCTCATTTCTATGTTTCATGGCAAGATATAATATGATTTGCGAAGTGTCATGTATTCCTCGTCTACACTTCAAATGAATGTAAATGCGACACTTCCTTGCAAGGAAATAGCGTTTGCAGATATCTACGTATCGAAGTAATAGAGTTCAAATGATTCTTAAAACGAGATATTGCATCTCATATCTATGTTTCATGATAAGATATAATATTCATTGTGAAGTGTTATGCATTCCTCGTCTACGATTCAAATGAATGTAAATGCGACTCTTCCTTGCAAGGAAATAGCGTTTGCAGATGTCTACGTATCGTAGCAATAGAGTTCTTATGATTCTTAAAACGCGATATAGCATCTCATTTCTATGTTTCATGGTAAGATATAATATGATTTGCGAAGTGTTATATATTCCTCGTCTACACTTCAAATGAATGTAAATGCGACACATCCTTGCAAGGAAATAGCGTTTGCAGATGTCTACGTATCGTAGCAATAGAGTTCTTATGATTCTCAAAACGCGATATCGCATCTCACTTCTATGTTTCATGGTAAGATATAATATGATTTGCGAAGTGTTATGTATTCCTCGTCTACACTTCAAATGAATGTAAATGCGAAACTTCCTTGCTAGGAAATAGCGTCTGCAGATGTCTAGGCATCGTAGCGATAGAGTTCTAATGCTTCTTAAAACGCGATATCGCACCTCATTTCTATGTTTCATGGTAAGATATAATATGATTTGCGAAGTGTTATGTACTCCTCGTCTACACTTCAAATGAATGTAAATGCGACACTTCCTTGAAATGAAATAGCGTCTGCAGATGGCTAGGTATCGTAGCGATAGGGTTCAAATGTTTCTCAAAACACAATATCGCATCTCATTTCTATGTTTCATGGTAAGATATAATATGATTTGCGAAGTGTTATGTACTCCTCGTCTACACTTCAAATGAATGTAAATGCGACACTTCCTTGAAAGGAAATAGCATCTGCAGATGTCTAGGTATCGTAGCGATAGGGATCTAATGCTTCTCAAAACGCAATATCGCATCTCATTTCTATGTTTCATGGTAAGATATAATATGATTTGCGAAGTGTGATGTATACCTCGTCTACACTTCAAATGAATGTAAATGCGACACTTCCTTGCAAGGAAATAGCGTTTGCAGATGTCTACCTATCGTAGCAGTAGTGTTCTAATGCTTATTAAAACGCGATATCGCATTTCATTTCTATGTTTCATGGTAAGATATAATATGATTTGCGAAGTGTGTGTATTCCACGTCTACACTTCAAATGAATGTAAATGCGACACTTCCTTGCAAAGAAATAGCGTTTGCAGATGTCTACGTATCGTAGCAATAGATTTCAAATGCTTCTTAAAACGCGATATCGCATCACATTTCTATGTTTCATGGTAAGATATAATATGATTTGCGAAGTGTGTGTATTGCACGTCTACACATCATTTGAATGTAAATGCGGCACTTCCTTGCTAGGAAATAGCGTCTGCAGATGTCTAGGTATCGTAGCAGTAGTGTTCTAATGCTTATTAAAACGCGATATCGCATCTCATTTCTATGTTTCATGGTAAGATATAATATGATTTGCGAAGTGTGTGTATTCCACGTCTACACTTCAAATGAATATAAATGCGACACTTCCTTGCAAAGAAATAGCGTTTGCAGATGTCTACGTATCGTAGCAATAGATTTCAAATGCTTCTTAAAACGCGATATCGCATCGCATTTCTATGTTTCATGGTAAGATATAATATGATTTGCGTAGTGTTATGTATTCCTCGTCTACACTTCATATGAATGTAAATGCGGCACTTCCTTGCTAGGAAATAGCGTCTGCAGATGTCTAGGTATCGTAGCAATAGAGTTCAAATGCTTCTTAAAACGAGATATTGCATCTCATATCTATGTTTCATGATAAGATATAATATTCATTGCGAAGTGTGATGTATTCCTCGTCTACACTTCAAATGAATGTAAATGCGACACTTCCTTGCTAGGAAATAGCGTCTGCAGATGTCTAGGTATCGTAGCAATAGAGTTCAAATGCTTTTTAAAACGAGATATTGCATCTCATATCTATGTTTCATGATAAGATATAATATTCATTGCGAAGTGTGATGTATTCCTCGTCTACACTTCAAATGAATGTAAATGCGACACTTCCTTGCAAGGAAATAGCGTCTGCAAATATCTAGGTATCGTAGCGATAGAGTTCTAATACTTCTTAAAACGCGATATCGCACCTCATTTCTATGTTTCATGGTAAGATATAATATGATTTGCGAGGTGTTATGTATTCCTCGTCTACACTTCAAATGAATGTAAATGCGACACTTCCTTGCAAGGAAATAGCGTTTGCAGATTACTGCGTATCGCAGCTATAGAGTTCTTATGATTCTTAAAACGCGATATCGCATCTCATTTCTATGTTTCATGGTAAGATATAATATGATTTGCGAAGTGTTATGTATTCTTCGTCTACACTTCAAATGAATGTAAACGCGACACTTCCTAGCAAGGAAATATCGTTTGCAGATGTCTACGTATCTTAGCAATAGTGTTCTAATGCTTCTTAAAACGCGATATCGCATCTCATTTCCATGTTTCATGGTAAGATATAATATGATTTGCGATGTGTTATGTATTCCTCGTGTACACTTCATATGAATGTTAATGCGACACTTCCTTGCAAGGAAAGAGCGTTTGCAGATTTCTGCGTATCGTAGCTATAGAGTTCTTATGATTCTTAAAACGCGATATCGCATCTCATTTCTATGTTTCACGGTAAGATATAATATGATTTGCGAAGTGTTATGTATTCTTCGACTACACTTCAAATGAATGTAAATGCGACACTTCCTAGCAAGGAAATAGCGTTTGCAGATGTCCACGTATCTTAGCAATAGTGTTCTAATGCTTCTTAAAACGCGATATCGCATCTCATTTCCATGTTTCATGGTAAGAAATAATATGATTTGCGAAGTGTTATGTATTCCTCGTGTACACTTCATATGAATGTTAATGCGACACTTCCTTGCAAGGAAAGAACGTTTGCAGATGTCTAGGTATCGTAGCAGAAGAGTTCTAATGCTTATTAAAACGCGATATCGCATCTCATTTCTATGTTTCATGGTAAGATATAATATGATTTGCGAAGTGTGTGTATTCCACGTCTACATTTCAAATGATTGTAAATGCGACACTTCCTTGCAAAGAAATAGCGCTTGCAGATCTCTACGTATCGTAGCAATAGATTTCAAATGCTTCTTAAAACGCGATATCGCATCACATTTCTATGTTTCATGGTAAGATATAATATGATTTGCGTAGTGTTATGTATTCCTCGTCTGCACTTCATATGAATGTAAATGCGAAACTTCCTTGCTAGGAAATAGCGTCTGCAGATGTCTAGACATCGTAGCGATAGAGTTCTAATGCTTCTTAAAACGCGATATCGCACCTCATTTCTATGTTTTATGGTAAGATATAATATGATTTGCGAAGTGTTAAGTACTCCTCGTCTACACTTCAAATGAATGTAAATGCGACACTTCCTTGAAATGAAATAGCGTCTGCAGATGGATAGGTATCGTAGCGATAGGGTTCTAATGTTTCTCAAAACACAATATCGCATCTCATTTCTATGTTTCATGGTAAGATATAATATGATTTGCGAAGTGTTATATACTCCTCGTCTACACTTCAAATGAATGTAAATGCGACACTTCCTTGAAAGGAAATAGCATCTGCAGATGTCTAGGTATCGTAGCGATATGGTTCTAATGCTTCTCAAAACGCAATATCGCATCTCATTTCTATGTTTCATGGTAAGATATAATATGATTTGCGAAGTGTGATGTATTCCTCGTCTACACTTCAAATGAATGTAAATGCGACACTTCCTTGCAAGGAAATTGCGTTTGCAGATGTCTACCTATCGTAGCAGTAGAGTTCTAATGCTTATTAAAACGCGATATCGCATTTCATTTCTATGTTTCATGGTAAGATATAATATGATTTGCGAAGTGTGTGTATTCCACGTCTACACTTCAAATGAATGTAAATGCGACACTTCCTTGCAAAGAAATAGCGTTTGCAGATGTCTACGTATCGTAGCAATAGATTTCAAATGCTTCTTAAAACGCGATAGCGCATCTCATTTCTATGTTTCATGGTAAGATATAATATGATTTGCGAAGTGTTATGTATTCCTCGTCTACACTTCATATGAATGTAAATGCGACACTTCCTTGGTAGGAAATAGCGTTTGCAGATGTCTACGTATCGTAGCAATAGTGTTCTTATGATTCTTACAACGCGATATCGCATCTCATTTCCATGTTTCATGGTAAGATATAATATGATTTGCGAAGTGTTATGTATTCCTCGTCTACACTTCATATGAATGTTAATGCAACACTTCCTTGCAAGGAAAGAGCGTTTGCAGATGTCTAAGTATCGTAGCAATAGAGTTCTTATGATTCTTAAAACGCGAAATCGCATCTCATTTCCATGTTTCATGGTAAGATATAATATGATTTGCGAAGTGTTATGTACTCCTCGTCTACACTTCAAATGAATGTAAATGCGACACTTCCTTGAAAGGAAATAGCGTCTGCAGATATCTAGGTATCGTAGCGATAGAGTTCTAATGCTTCTTGAAACGCGATATCGCATCTCATTTTTATGTTTCATGGTAAGATATAATATGACTAGCGAAGTGTGATGTATTCCTCGTCTACACTTCAAATGAATGTAAATGCGACACTTCCTTGCAAGGAAATAGCGTTTGCAGATGTCTACCTATCGTAGCAGTAGTGTTCTAATGCTTATTAAAAGGCGATAACGCATCTCATTTCTATGTTTCATGGTAAGATATAATATGATTTGCGAAGTGTGTGTATTCCACGTCTTCACTTCAAATGAATGTAAATGCGACACTTCCTTGCAAAGAAATAGCGTTTGCAGATGTCTACGTATCGTAGCAATAGATTTCAAATGCTTCTTAAAACGCGATAGCGCATCCCATTTCTATGTTTCATGGTAAGATATAATATGATTTGCGAAGTGTTATGTATTCCTCGTCTACACTTCAAATGAATGTAAATGCGACACTTCCTTGCAAGGAAATAGCGTTTGCAGATGTCTACGTATCTTAGCAATAGTGTTCTAATGCTTCTTAAAACGCGATATCGCATCTCATTTCTATGTTTCATGGTAAGATATAATATGATTTGCGAAGTGTCATATATTCCTCGTCTACACTTCAAATGAATGTAAATGCGACACTTCCTTGCTAGGAAATAGCGTCTGCAGATGTCTAGGTATCGTAGCAATAGAGTTCAAGTGCTTCTTAAAACGAGATATAGCATCCCATATCTACGTTTCATGATAAGATATAATATTCATTGCGAAGTGTTATGCATTCCTCGTATACGATTCAAATGAATGTAAATGCGACACTTTCTTGCAAGGAAATAGCGTTTGCAGATGTCTACGTATCGTAGCAATAGAGTTCTTGTGATTCTTAAAACGCGATATGGCATCTCATTTCTATGTTTCATGGTAAGATATAATATGATTTGCGAAGTGTTATGTATTCCTCGTCTACACTTCAAATGAATGTGAATGTGACACTTCCTCGATAGGAAATAGCGTTTGCAGATGTCTGCGTATCGTAGCAATAGAGTTCTTATGATTCTTAAAACGCGATATCGCATCTCATTTCTATGGTTCATGGTAAGATATAATATGATTTGCGATGTGTTATGTATTCCTCGTCTACACTTCAAATGAATGTAAATGCGTCACTTCCTTGCAAGGAAATAGCGTTTGCAGATTTCTAGGTATCGCAGCAATAGAGTTCTAATGCTGCTTAAAACGCGATATCGCATCTCATTTCTATGTTTCATGGTAAGATATTATATGATTTGCGAGGTGTCATGTATTCCTCGTCTACACTTCAAATGAATGTAAATGCGACACTTCCTTGCAAGGAAATAGCGTCTGCAGATGTCTAGCTATCGTAGCAACAGAGTTCTAATGCTTCTTAAAACGCGATATCGCATCTCATTTCTATGTTTCATGGTGAGATATAATATGATTTGCGAAGTGTTATGTATTCCTCGTCTACACTTCAAATGAATGTAAATGCGACACTTCCTTGCAAGGAAATAGCGTTTGCAGATTTCTGCGTATCGCAGCTATAGAGTTCTAATGATTCTTAAAACGCGATATCGCATCTCATTTCTATGTTTCATGGTAAGATATAATATGATTTGCGAAGTGTTATATATTCCTCGTCTACACTTCAAATGAATGTAAATGCGACACTTCCTTGCAAAGAAATAGCGTTTGCAGATTTCTGCGTATCGCAGCTATAGAGTTCTAATGATTCTTAAAACGCGATATCGCATCTCATTTCTATGTTTCATGGTAAGATATAATATGATTTGCGAAGTGTTATATATTCCTCGTCTACACTTCAAATGAATGTAAATGCGACACTTCCTTGCAAAGAAATAGCGTTTGCAGATGTCTACGTATCGTAGCAATAGATTTCAAATGCTTCTTAAAACGCGATATCGCGTCACATTTCTATGTTTCATGGTAAGATATAATATGATTTGCGTAGTGTTATGTATTCCTCGTCTACACTTCATATGAATGTAAATGCGGCACTTCCTTGCTAGGAAATAGCGTCTGCAGATGTCTAGGTATCGTAGCAATAGAGTTCAAATGCTTCTTAAAACAAGATATTGCATCTCATATCTATGTTTCATGATAAGATATAATATTCATTGTGAAGTGTTATGCATTCCTCGTCTACGATTCAAATGAATGTAAATGCGACTCTTCCTTGCAAGGAAATAGCGTTTGCAGATGTCTACGTATCGTAGCAATAGAGTTCTTATGATTCTTAAAACGCGATATAGCATCTCATTTCTATGTTTCATGGTAAGATATAATATGATTTGCGAAGTGTTATATATTCCTCGTCTACACTTCAAATGAATGTAAATGCGACACATCCTTGCAAGGAAATAGCGTTTGCAGATGTCTACGTATCGTAGCAATAGAGTTCTTATGATTCTCAAAACGCGATATCGCATCTCACTTCTATGTTTCATGGTAAGATATAATATGATTTGCGAAGTGTTATGTATTCCTCGTCTACACTTCAAATGAATGTAAATGCGAAACTTCCTTGCTAGGAAATAGCGTCTGCAGATGTCTAGGCATTGTAGCGATAGAGTTCTAATGCTTCTTAAAACGCGATATCGCACCTCATTTCTATGTTTCATGGTAAGATAAAATATGATTTGCGAAGTGTTATGTACTCCTCGTCTACACTTCAAATGAATGTAAATGCGACACTTCCTTGAAATGAAATAGCGTCTGCAGATGGCTAGGTATCGTAGCGATAGGGTTCAAATGTTTCTCAAAACACAATATCGCATCTCATTTCTATGTTTCATGGTAAGATATAATATGATTTGCGAAGTGTTATGTACTCCTCGTCTACACTTCAAATGAATGTAAATGCGACACTTCCTTGAAAGGAAATAGCATCTGCAGATGTCTAGGTATCGTAGCGATAGGGATCTAATGCTTCTCAAAACGCAATATCGCATCTCATTTCTATGTTTCATGGTAAGATATAATATGATTTGCGAAGTGTGATGTATACCTCGTCTACACTTCAAATGAATGTAAATGCGACACTTCCTTGCAAGGAAATAGCGTTTGCAGATGTCTACCTATCGTAGCAGTAGTGTTCTAATGCTTATTAAAACGCGATATCGCATTTCATTTCTATGTTTCATGGTAAGATATAATATGATTTGCGAAGTGTGTGTATTCCACGTCTACACTTCAAATGAATGTAAATGCGACACTTCCTTGCAAAGAAATAGCGTTTGCAGATGTCTACGTATCGTAGCAATAGATTTCAAATGCTTCTTAAAACGCGATATCGCATCACATTTCTATGTTTCATGGTAAGATATAATATGATTTGCGAAGTGTGTGTATTGCACGTCTACACTTCATTTGAATGTAAATGCGGCACTTCCTTGCTAGGAAATAGCGTCTGCAGATGTCTAGGTATCGTAGCAGTAGTGTTCTAATGCTTATTAAAACGCGATATCGCATCTCATTTCTATGTTTCATGGAAAGATATAATATGATTTGCGAAGTGTGTGTATTCCACGTCTACACTTCAAATGAATATAAATGCGACACTTCCTTGCAAAGAAATAGCGTTTGCAGATGTCTACGTATCTTAGCAATAGTGTTCTAATGCTTCTTAAAACGCGATATCGCATCTCATTTCTATGTTTCATGGTAAGATATAATATGATTTGCGAAGTGTGATGTATTCCTCGTCTACACTTCAAATGAATGTAAATGCGACACTTCCTTGCAAGGAAATTGCGTTTGCAGATGTCTACCTATCGTAGCAGTAGAGTTCTAATGCTTATTAAAACGCGATATCGCATTTCATTTCTATGTTTCATGGTAAGATATAATATGATTTGCGAAGTGTGTGTATTCCACGTCTACACTTCAAATGAATGTAAATGCGACACTTCCTTGCAAAGAAATAGCGTTTGCAGATGTCTACGTATCGTAGCAATAGATTTCAAATGCTTCTTAAAACGCGATAGCGCATCTCATTTCTATGTTTCATGGTAAGATATAATATGATTTGCGAAGTGTTATGTATTCCTCGTCTACACTTCATATGAATGTAAATGCGGCACTTCCTTGCTAGGAAATAGCGTCTGCAGATGTCTAGGTATCGTAGCAATAGAGTTCAAATGCTTCTTAAAACGAGATATTGCATCTCATATCTATGTTTCATGATAAGATATAATATTCATTGCGAAGTGTTATGCATTCCTGGTCTACGAATCAAATGAATGTAAATGCGACACATCCTTGCAAGGAAATAGCGTTTGCAGATGTCTACGTATCGTAGCAAAAGAGTTCTTATGATTCTTAAAACGCGATATCGATCTCAATTCTATTTTTCATGATAAGATATAATATGATTTGCGAAGTGTTATGTATTCCTCGTCTACACTTCAAATGAATGTAAATGCGACACTTCCTAGCAAGGAAATAGCGTTTGCAGATGTCTACCTATCGTAGCAATAGGGTTCTAATGCTTCTTAAAACGCGATATCGCACCTCATTTCTATGTTTCATGGTAAGATATAATATGATTTGCGAAGTGTTATGTATTCCTCGTCTACACTTCATATGAATGTAAATGCGGCACTTCCTTGGTAGGAAATAGCGTTTGCAGATGTCTACGTATCGTAGCAATAGTGTTCTTATGATTCTTACAGCGCGATATCGTATCTCATTTCTATGTATCATGGTAAGATATAATATGATTTGCGAAGTGCTATGTATTCCTCGTCTACATTTCAAATGAATGTAAATGCGACACTTCCTTGCAAAGAAATAGCGTTTGCAGATGTATACGTATCGTAGCAATAGAGTTCTAATGCTTCTTAAAACGCGATATCGCATCTCACTTCCATGTTTCATGGTATGATATAATATGATTTGCTAAGTGTTATGTATTCCTCGTCTACACTTCAAATGAATGTGAATGCGACACTTCCTCGCTAGAAAATAGCGTTTGAAGATGTCTACGTATCGTAGCAATAGATTTCTAATGCTTTCTAAAACGCGATATCGCATCTCATTTCTATGTTTCATGGTAAGATATAATATGATTTGCGAAGTGCTATGTATTCCTCGTCTACACTTCAAATGAATGTAAATGCGACACTTCCTTGCAAGGAAATAGCGTTTGCAGATGTCTACGTATCGTAGCAATAGATTTCTAATGCTTCTTAAAACGCGATATCGCATCTCATTTCTATGTTTCATGGTAATATATAATATGATTTGCGAAGTGTCATGTATTCCTCGTCTACACTTCAAATGAATGTAAATGCGACACTTCCTTGCAAAGAAATCGCGTTTGCAGATGTCTACGTATCGTTGCAATAGAGTTCTAATGCTTCTTAAAACGCGATATCGCGTCTCACTTCCATGTTTCATGGTAAGATATAATATGATTTGCGAAGTGTTATGTATTCCTCGTCTACATTTCATATGAATGTTAATGCGACACTTCCTTGCAAGGAAATAGCGTTTGCAAATGTCTACCTATCGTAGCCATAGGGTTCTAATGCTTCTTAAAACGCGATATCGCATCTCATTTCTATGTTTCATGGTAAGATATAATATGATTTGCGTAGTGTTATGTATTCCTCGTCTACACTTCATATGAATGTAAATGCGGCACTTCCTTGCTAGGAAATAGCGTCTGCAGATGTCTAGGTATCGTAGCAATAGAGTTCAAATGCTTCTTAAAACGTGATATTGCATCTCATATCTATGTTTCATGATGAGATATAATATTCATTGCGAAGTGTTATGCATTCCTCGTCTACGATTCAAATGAATGTAAATGCAACTCTTCCTTGCAAGGAAATAGCGTTTGCAGATGTCAACGTATCGTAGCAATAGAGTTCTTATGATTCTTAAAACGCGATATAGCATCTCATTTCTATGTTTCATGGTAAGATATAATATGATTTGCGAAGTGATATATATTCCTCGTCTACACGACAAATGAATGTAAATGCGACACATCCTTGTAAGGAAATAGCGTTTGCAGATGTCTACGTATCGTAGCAGTAGAGTTCTTATGATTCTCAAAACGCGATATCGCATCTCACTTCTATGTTTCATGGTAAGATATAATATGATTTGCGAAGTGTTATGTATTCCTCGTCTACACTTCAAATGAATGTAAATGCGAAACTTCCTTGCTAGGAACTAGCGTCTGCAGATGTCTAGACATCGTAGCGATAGAGTTCTAATGCTTCTTAAAACGCGATATCGCACCTCATTTCTATGTTTCATGGTAAGATATAATATGATTTGCGAAGTGTTATGTACTCCTCGTCTACACTTCAAATGAATGTAAATGCGACACTTCCTTGAAATGAAATAGCGTCTGCAGATGGCTAGGTATCGCAGCGATAGGGTTCTAATGTTTCTCAAAACACAATATCGCATCTCATTTCTATGTTTCATGGTAAGATATAATATGATTTGCGAAGTGTTATATACTCCTCGTCTACACTTCAAATGAATGTAAATGCGACACTTCCTTGAAAGGAAATAGCATCTGCAGATGTCTAGGTATCGTAGCGATAGGGTTCTAGTGCTTCTCAAAACGCAATATCGCATCTCATTTCTATGTTTCATGGTAAGATATAATATGATTTGCGAAGTGTGATGTATTCCTCGTCTACACTTCAAATGAATGTAAATGCGACACTTCCTTGCAGGGAAATAGCGTTTGCAGATGTCTACCTATCGTAGCAGTAGTGTTCTAATGCTTATTAAAACGCGATAACGCATCTCATTTCTATGTTTCATGGTAAGATATAATATGATTTGCGAAGTGTGTGTATTCCATGTCTACACTTCAAATGAATGTAAATGCGACACTTCCTTGCAAAGAAATAGCGTTTGCAGATGTCTACGTATCGTAGCAATGGATTTCAAATGCTTCTTAAAACGCGATAGCGCATCTCATTTCTATGTTTCATGGTAAGATATAATATGATTTGCGAAGTGTTATGTATTCCTCGTCTACACTTCATATGAATGTAAATGCGGCACTTCCTTGCTAGGAAATAGCGTCTGCAGATGTCTAGCTATCGTAGCAATAGAGTTCAAATGCTTCTTAAAACGAGATATTGCATCTCATATCTATGTTTCATGATAAGAAATAATATTCATTGCGAAGTGTTATGCATTCCTGGTCTACGAATCAAATGAATGTAAATGCGACACATCCTTGCAAGGAAATAGCGTTTGCAGATGTCTACGTATCGTAGCAAAAGAGTTCTTATGATCCTTAAAACGCGATATCGATCTCAATTCTATGTTTCATGATAAGATATAATATGATTTGCGAAGTGTTATGTATTCCTCGTCTACACTTCATATGAATGTAAATGCAACACTTCCTTGGTAGGAAATAGCGTTTGCAGATGTCTACGTATCGTAGCAATAGTGTTCTTATGATTCTTACAACGCGATATCGTATCTCATTTCTATGTTTCATGGTAAGATATAATATGATTTGCGAAGTGTTATGTACTCCTCGTCTACACTTCAAATGAATGTAAATGCGACACTTCCTTGCTAGGAAATAGCGTTTGCAGATGTCTACGTATCGTAGCAATAGAGTTCTAATGCTTCTTAAAACGCGATATCGCATCTCATTTCCATGTTTCATGGTAAGATATAATATGATTTGCGAAGTGTTAAGTATTCCTCGTCTACACTTCAAATGAATGTGAATGCGACACTTCCTCGCTTGAAAATAGCGTTTGAAGATGTCTACGTATCGTAGCAATAGATTTCTAATGCTTTTTAAAACGCGATATCGCATCTCATTTCTATGTTTCATGGTAAGATATAATATGATTTGCGAAGTGCTATGTATTCCTCGTCTACACTTCAAATGAATGTAAATGCGACACTTCCTTGCAAGGAAATAGCGTTTGCAGATGTCTACGTATCGTAGCAATAGAGTTCTAATGCTTCTTAAAACGCGATATCGCGTCTCACTTCCATGTTTCATGGTAAGATATAATATGATTTGCGAAGTGTTATGTATTCCTCGTCTACACTTCATATGAATGTTAATGCGACACTTCCTTGCAAGGAAATAGCGTTTGCAAATGTCTACCTATCGTAGCCATAGGGTTCTAATGCTTCTTAAAACGCGATATCGCATCTCATTTCTATGTTTCATGGTAAGATAGAATATGATTTGCGAAGTGTTATGTATTATTCGTCTACACTTCAAATGAATGTAAATGCGACACTTCCTTGCAAAGAAATAGCGTTTTCTGAAGTCTACGTATCGTAGCAATAGATTTCTAATGCTTCTTAAAACGCGATATCGCATCTCATTTCTATGTTTCATGGTAAGATATAATCTGATTGGCGAAGTGTCGTGTATTCCTCGCCTACACTTCAAATGAATGTAAATCCGACACTTCCTTGCTAGGAAATAGCGTCTGCAGATGTCTAGGTATCGTAGCAATGGAGTTTTTATGATTCTTAGAGCGCGATATCGCATCTCATTTCTATGTTTCATGGTAAGATATAATATGATTTGCGAAGTGCTACGTATTCCTCGTCTACACTTCAAATGAATGTAAATGCGACACATCCTTGCAAAGAAATAGCGTTTGCAGATGTATACGTATCGTAGCAATAGAGTTCTAATGCTTCTTAAAACGCGATATCGCATCTCACTTCCATGTTTCATGGTAAGATATAATATGATTTGCGAAGTGTTATGTATTCCTCGTCTACACTTCAAATGAATGTGAATGCGACACTTCCTCGCTAGAAAATAGCGTTTGAAGATGTCTACCTATCGTAGCAATAGATTTCTAATGCTTTTTAAAACGCGATATCGCATCTCATTTCTATGTTTCATGGTAAGATATAATATGATTTGCGAAGTGCTATGTATTCCTCGTCTACACTTCAAATGAATGTAAATGCGACACTTCCTTGCAAGGAAATAGCGTTTGCAGATGTCTACGTATCGTAGCAATAGATTTCTAATGCTTCTTAAAACGCGACATCGCATCTCATTTCTATGTTTCATGGTAAGATATAATATGATTTGCGAAGTGTCATGTATTCCTCGTCTACACTTCAAATGAATGCAAATGCGACACTTCCTTGCAAAGAAATAGCGTTTGCAGATGTCTACGTATCGTAGCAATAGAGTTCTAATGCTTCTTAAAACGCGATATCGCGTCTCACTTCCATGTTTCATGGTAAGATATAATATGATTTGCGAAGTGTTATGTATTCCTCGTCTACATTTCATATGAATGTTAATGCGACACTTCCTTGCAAGGAAATAGCGTTTGCAAATGTCTACCTATCGTAGCCATAGGGTTCTAATGCTTCTTAAAACGCGATATCGCATCTCATTTCTATGTTTCATGGCAAGATATAATATGATTTGCGTAGTGTTATGTATTCCTCGTCTACACTTCATATGAATGTAAATGCGGCACTTCCTTGCTAGGAAATAGCGTCTGCAGATGTCTAGGTATCGTAGCAATAGGGTTCAAATGCTTCTTAAAACGTGATATTGCATCTCATATCTATGTTTCATGATAAGATATAATATTCATTGCTAAGTGTTATGCATTCCTCGTCTACGATTCAAATGAATGTAAATGCAACTCTTCCTTGCAAGGAAATAGCGTTTGCAGATGTCTACGTATCGTAGCAATAGAGTTCTTATGATTCTTAAAACGCGATATAGCATCTCATTTCTATGTTTCATGGTAAGATATAATATGGTTTGCGAAGTGTTATATATTCCTCGTCTACACTTCAAATGAATGTAAATGCGACACATCCTTGCAAGGAAATAGCGTTTGCAGATGTCTACGTATCGTAGCAATAGAGTTCTTATGATTCTCAGAACGCGATATCGCATCTCACTTCTATGTTTCATGGTAAGATATAATATGATTTGCGAAGTGTTATGTATTCCTCGTCTACACTTCAAATGAATGTAAATGCGAAACTTCCTTGCTAGGAAATAGCGTCTGCAGATGTCTAGGCATCGTAGCGATAGAGTTCTAATGCTTCTTAAAACGCGATATCGCACCTCATTTCTATGTTTCATGGTAAGATATAATATGATTTGCGAAGTGTTATGTACTCCTCGTCTACACTTCAAATGAATGTAAATGCGACACTTCCTTGAAATGAAATAGCGTCTGCAGATGGCTAGGTATCGTAGCGATAGGGTTCAAATGTTTCTCAAAACACAATATCGCATCTCATTTCTATGTTTCATGGTAAGATATAATATGATTTGCGAAGTGTTATGTACTCCTCGTCTACACTTCAAATGAATGTAAATGCGACACTTCCTTGAAAGGAAATAGCATCTGCAGATGTCTAGGTATCGTAGCGATAGGGATCTAATGCTTCTCAAAACGCAATATCGCATCTCATTTCTATGTTTCATGGTAAGATATAATATGATTTGCGAAGTGTGATGTATACCTCGTCTACACTTCAAATGAATGTAAATGCGACACTTCCTTGCAAGGAAATAGCGTTTGCAGATGTCTACCTATCGTAGCAGTAGTGTTCTAATGCTTATTAAAACGCGATATCGCATTTCATTTCTATGTTTCATGGTAAGATATAATATGATTTGCGAAGTGTGTGTATTCCACGTCTACACTTCAAATGAATGTAAATGCGACACTTCCTTGCAAAGAAATAGCGTTTGCAGATGTCTACGTATCGTAGCAATAGATTTCAAATGCTTCTTAAAACGCGATATCGCATCACATTTCTATGTTTCATGGTAAGATATAATATGATTTGCGAAGTGTGTGTATTGCACGTCTACACTTCATTTGAATGTAAATGCGGCACTTCCTTGCTAGGAAATAGCGTCTGCAGATGTCTAGGTATCGTAGCAGTAGTGTTCTAATGCTTATTAAAACGCGATATCGCATCTCATTTCTATGTTTCATGGTAAGATATAATATGATTTGCGAAGTGTTATGTATTCCTCGTCTACACTTCAAATGAATGTAAATGCGACACTTCCTTGCAAGGAAATAGCGTTTGCAGATGTCTACGCATCGTAGCAATAGAGTTCTTATGAATCTTAAAACGCAATACCGCATCTCATTTCTATGTTTCATGGTAAGATATAATATGATTTGCGAAGTGTCATGTATTCCACGTCTACACTTCAAATGAATGTAAATGCGTCACTTCTTTGCTAGGAAATAGCGTCTGCAGATGTCTAGGTATCGTAGCAATAGAGTTCAAATGCTTCTTAGAACGAGATATTGCATCTCATATCTATGTTTCATGATAAGATATAATATTCATTGCGAAGTGTTATGCATTCCTCGTATACGATTCAAATGAATGTAAATGCGACACTTCCTTGCAAGGAAATAGCGGTTTGCAGATGTCTACGTATCGTAGCAATAGGGTTCTTATGTTTCTTAAAACGCGATATCGCATCTCATTTCTATGTTTCATGGTAAGATATAATATGATTTGCGAAGTGTTATGTATTCCTCGTCTACACTTCAAATGAATGTAAATGCGACACTTCCTTGCAAAGAAATAGCGTTTGCAGATGTCTAGGTATCGTAGCAATAGAGTTCTTATGATTCTTAAAACGCAATACCGCATCTCATTTCTATGTTTCATGGTAAGATATAATATGATTTGCGAAGTGTCATGTATTCATCGTCTACACTTCAAATGAAGGTAAATGCGACACTTCTTTGCTAGGAAATAGCGTCTGCAGATGTCTAGGTATCGTAGCAATAGAGTTCAAATGCTTCTTAAAACGAGATATTGCATCTCATATCTATGTTTCATGATAAGATATAATATTCATTGCGAAGTGTTATGCATTCCTCGTATACGATTCAAATGAATGTAAATGCGACACTTCCTTGGAAGGAAATAGCGTTTGCAGATGTCTAGGTATCGTAGCAATAGAGTTCTTATGATTCTTAAAACGCAATACCGCATCTCATTTCTATGTTTCATGGTAAGATATAATATGATTTGCGAAGTGTCATGTATTCCTCGTCTACACTTCAAATGAATGTAAATGCGACACATCTTTGCTAGGAAATAGCGTCTGCAGATGTCTAGGTATCGTAGCAATAGAGTTCAGACGCTTCTTAAAACGAGATATTGCATCTCATATCTATGTTTCATGATAAGATATAATATTCATTGCGAAGTGTTATGCATTCCTCGTATACGATTCAAATGAATGTAAATGCGACACTTCCTTGCAAGGAAATAGCGTTTGCAGATGTCTAGGTATCGTAGCAATAGAGTTCTTATGATTCTTAGAACGCAATACCGCATCTCATTTCTATGTTTCATGGTAAGATATAATATGATTTGCGAAGTGTTATGTATTCATCGTCTACACTTCAAATGAAAGTAAATGCGACACTTCCTTGCAAGGAAATAGCGTTTGCAGATGTCTACATATCGTAGCAATGGAGTTGTTATAATTCATAAAACGCGGTATCGATCTCAATTCTATATTTCATGGTAAGATATAATATGATTTGCGAAGTGTTGTGGATTCCTCGCCTACACTTCAAATGAATGTAAGTGCGACACTTCCTTGCAAAGAAATAGCGTTTGCAGATGTTTACGTATCGTAGCAATAGATTTCTAATGCTTCTTAAAACGCGATATCGCATCTCATTTCTATGTTTCATGGTAAGATATAATATGATTTGCGAAGTGTCATGTATTCCTCGTCTACACTTCAAATGAATGTAAATGCGACACTACCTTGCAAGGAAATAGCGTTTGCAGATGTCTACCTATCGCAGCAATTGGGTTCTAATGCTTCTTAAAACGCGATATCGCATCTCATTTCTATGTTTCATGGTAAGATATAATATGATTTGCGAAGTGTTATGTATTCCTCGTCTACACTTCAAATGAATGTAAATGCGACACTTCCTTGCAAGGAAATAGCGTTTGCAGATGTTTACGTATCGTAGCAATAGATTTCTAATGCTTCTTAAAACGCGATATCGCATCTCATTTCTATGTTTCATGGTAAGATATAATATGATTTGCGAAGTGTCATGTATTCCTCGTCTACACTTCAAATGAATGTAAATGCGACACTTCCTTGCTAGGAAATAGCGTCTGCAGATGTCTAGGTATCGTAGCAATAGAGTTCAAATACTTCTTAAAACGAGATATTGCATCTCATATCTATGTTTCATGATAAGATATAATATTCATTGCGAAGTGTTATGCATTCCTCGTCTACGATTCAAATGAATGTAAATGCGACACTTCCTTGCAAGGAAATAGCGTTTGCAGATGTCTAGGTATCGTAGCAATAGAGTTCTTATGATTCTTAAAACGCAATACCGCATCTCATTTGTATGTTTCATGGTAAGATATAATATGATTTGCGAAGTGTTATGTATTCCTCGTCTACACTTCAAATGAATGTAAATGCGACACTTCCTTGCAAAGAAATAGCGTTTGCAGATGTCTAGGTATCGTAGCAATAGAGTTCTTATGATTCTTAAAACGCAATACCGCATCTCATTTCTATGTTTCATGGTAAGATATAATATGATTTGCGAAGTGTCATGTATTCCTCGTCTACACTTCAAATGAAGGTAAATGCGACACTTCTTTGCTAGGAAATAGCGTCTGCAGATGTCTAGGTATCGTAGCAATAGAGTTCAAATGCTTCTTAAAACGAGATATTGCATCTCATATCTATGTTTCATGATAAGATATAATATTCATTGCGAAGTGTTATGCATTCCTCGTATACGATTCAAATGAATGTAAATGCGACACTTCCTTGCAAGGAAATAGCGTTTGCAGATGTCTAGGTATCGTAGCAATAGAGTTCTTATGATTCTTAAAACGCAATACCGCATCTCATTTCTATGTTTCATGGTAAGATATAATATGATTTGCGAAGTGTCATGTATTCCTCGTCTACACTTCAAATGAATGTAAATGCGACACTTCTTTGCTAGGAAATAGAGTCTGCAGATGTCTAGGTATCGTAGCAATAGAGTTCAGACGCTTCTTAAAACGAGATATTGCATCTCATATCTATGTTTCATGATAAGATATAATATTCATTGCGAAGTGTTATGCATTCCTCGTATACGATTCAAATGAATGTAAATGCGACACTTCCTTGCAAGGAAATAGCGTTTGCAGATGTCTAGGTATCGTAGCAATAGAGTTCTTATGATTCTTAGAACGCAATACCGCATCTCATTTCTATGTTTCATGGTAAGATATAATATGATTTGCGAAGTGTCATGTATTCCTCGTCTACACTTCAAATGAATGTAAATGCGACACTACCTTGCAAGGAAATAGCGTTTGCAGATGTCTACCTATCGCAGCAATTGGGTTCTAATGCTTCTTAAAACGCGATATCGCATCTCATTTCTATGTTTCATGGTAAGATATAATATGATTTGCGAAGTGTTATGTATTCCTCGTCTACACTTCAAATGAATGTAAATGCGACACTTCCTTGCAAGGAAATAGCGTTTGCAGATGTCTACGCATCGTAGCAATAGAGTTCTTATGATTCTTAAAACGCAATACCGCATCTCATTTCTATGTTTCATGGTAAGACATAATATGATTTGCGAAGTGTCATGTATTCCACGTCTACACTTCAAATGAATGTAAATGCGTCACTTCTTTGCTAGGAAATAGCGTCTGCAGATGTCTAGGTATCGTAGCAATAGAGTTCAAATGCTTCTTAAAACGAGATATTGCATCTCATATCTATGTTTCATGATAAGATATAATATTCATTGCGAAGTGTTATGCATTCCTCGTATACGATTCAAATGAATGTAAATGCGACACTTCCTTGCAAGGAAATAGCGGTTGCAGATGTCTACGTATCGTAGCAATAGGGTTCTTATGTTTCTTAAAACGCGATATCGCATCTCATTTCTATGTTTCATGGTAAGATATAATATTCATTGCGAAGTGTTATGCATTCCTCGTATACGATTCAAATGAATGTAAATGCGACACTTCCTTGCAAGGAAATAGCGTTTGCAGATGTCTAGGTATCGTAGCAATAGAGTTCTTATGATTCTTAAAACGCAATACCGCATCTCATTTCTATGTTTCATGGTAAGATATAATATGATTTGCGTAGTGTTATGTATTCCTCGTCTACACTTCAAATGAATGTAAATGCGACACTTCCTTGCAAAGAAATAGCGTTTGCAGATGTCTAGGTATCGTAGCAATAGAGTTCTTATGATTCTTAAAACGCAATACCGCATCTCATTTCTATGTTTCATGGTAAGATATAATATGATTTGCGAAGTGTCATGTATTCCTCGTCTACACTTCAAATGAAGGTAAATGTGACACTTCTTTGCTAGGAAATAGCGTCTGCAGATGTCTAGGTATCGTAGCAATAGAGTTCAAATGCTTCTTAAAACGAGATATTGCATCTCATATCTATGTTTCATGATAAGATATAATATTCATTGCGAAGTGTTATGCATTCCTCGTATACGATTCAAATGAATGTAAATGCGACACTTCCTTGCAAGGAAATAGCGTTTGCAGATGTCTAGGTATCGTAGCAATAGAGTTCTTATGATTCTTAAAACGCAATACCGCATCTCATTTCTATGTTTCATGGTAAGATATAATATGATTTGCGAAGTGTCATGTATTCCTCGTCTACACTTCAAATGAATGTAAATGCGACACTTCTTTGCTAGGAAATAGCGTCTGCAGATATCTAGGTATCGTAGCAATAAATCGCTTCTTAAAACGAGATATTGCATCTCATATCTATGTTTCATGATAAGATATAATATTCATTGCGAAGTGTTATGCATTCCTCGTATACGATTCAAATGAATGTAAATGCGACACTTCCTTGCAAGGAAATAGCGTTTGCAGATGTCTAGGTATCGTAGCAATAGAGTTCTTATGATTCTTAGAACGCAATACCGCATCTCATTTCTATGTTTCATGGTAAGATATAATATGATTTGCGAAGTGTTATGTATTCATCGTCTACACTTCAAATGAAAGTAAATGCGACACTTCCTTGCAAGGAAATAGCGTTTGCAGATGTCTACATATCGTAGCAATGGAGTTGTTATAATTCATAAAACGCGGTATCGATCTCAATTCTATATTTCATGGTAAGATATAATATGATTTGCGAAGTGTTGTGGATTCCTCGCCTACACTTCAAATGAATGTAAGTGCGACACTTCCTTGCAAAGAAATAGCGTTTGCAGATGTTTACGTATCGTAGCAATAGATTTCTAATGCTTCTTAAAACGCGATATCGCATCTCATTTCTATGTTTCATGGTAAGATATAATATGATTTGCGAAGTGTCATGTATTCCTCGTCTACACTTCAAATGAATGTAAATGCGACACTACCTTGCAAGGAAATAGCGTTTGCAGATGTCTACCTATCGCAGCAATTGGGTTCTAATGCTTCTTAAAACGCGATATCGCATCTCATTTCTATGTTTCATGGTAAGATATAATATGATTTGCGAAGTGTTATGTATTCCTCGTCTACACTTCAAATGAATGTAAATGCGACACTTCCTTGCAAGGAAATAGCGTTTGCAGATGTTTACGTATCGTAGCAATAGATTTCTAATGCTTCTTAAAACGCGATATCGCATCTCATTTCTATGTTTCATGGTAAGATATAATATGATTTGCGAAGTGTCATGTATTCCTCGTCTACACTTCAAATGAATGTAAATGCGACACTTCCTTGCTAGGAAATAGCGTCTGCAGATGTCTAGGTATCGTAGCAATAGAGTTCAAATACTTCTTAAAACGAGATATTGCATCTCATATCTATGTTTCATGATAAGATATAATATTCATTGCGAAGTGTTATGCATTCCTCGTCTACGATTCAAATGAATGTAAATGCGACACTTCCTTGCAAGGAAATAGCGTTTGCAGATGTCTAGGTATCGTAGCAATAGAGTTCTTATGATTCTTAAAACGCAATACCGCATCTCATTTCTATGTTTCATGGTAAGATATAATATGATTTGCGAAGTGTTATGTATTCCTCGTCTACACTTCAAATGAATGTAAATGCGACACTTCCTTGCAAAGAAATAGCGTTTGCAGATGTCTAGGTATCGTAGCAATAGAGTTCTTATGATTCTTAAAACGCAATACCGCATCTCATTTCTATGTTTCATGGTAAGATATAATATGATTTGCGAAGTGTCATGTATTCCTCGTCTACACTTCAAATGAAGGTAAATGCGACACTTCTTTGCTAGGAAATAGCGTCTGCAGATGTCTAGGTATCGTAGCAATAGAGTTCAAATGCTTCTTAAAACGAGATATTGCATCTCATATCTATGTTTCATGATAAGATATAATATTCATTGCGAAGTGTTATGCATTCCTCGTATACGATTCAAATGAATGTAAATGCGACACTTCCTTGCAAGGAAATAGCGTTTGCAGATGTCTAGGTATCGTAGCAATAGAGTTCTTATGATTCTTAAAACGCAATACCGCATCTCATTTCTATGTTTCATGGTAAGATATAATATGATTTGCGAAGTGTCATGTATTCCTCGT
This sequence comes from Xylocopa sonorina, assembly GCF_050948175.1. NCBI lineage: Eukaryota > Metazoa > Arthropoda > Insecta > Hymenoptera > Apidae > Xylocopa > Xylocopa sonorina. The sequence continues at coordinate 639,783 of NW_027490266.1, read as the reverse complement.
CTACACTTCAAATGAATGTAAATGCGACACTTCTTTGCTAGGAAATAGAGTCTGCAGATGTCTAGGTATCGTAGCAATAGAGTTCAGACGCTTCTTAAAACGAGATATTGCATCTCATATCTATGTTTCATGATAAGATATAATATTCATTGCGAAGTGTTATGCATTCCTCGTATACGATTCAAATGAATGTAAATGCGACACTTCCTTGCAAGGAAATAGCGTTTGCAGATGTCTAGGTATCGTAGCAATAGAGTTCTTATGATTCTTAGAACGCAATACCGCATCTCATTTCTATGTTTCATGGTAAGATATAATATGATTTGCGAAGTGTCATGTATTCCTCGTCTACACTTCAAATGAATGTAAATGCGACACTACCTTGCAAGGAAATAGCGTTTGCAGATGTCTACCTATCGCAGCAATTGGGTTCTAATGCTTCTTAAAACGCGATATCGCATCTCATTTCTATGTTTCATGGTAAGATATAATATGATTTGCGAAGTGTTATGTATTCCTCGTCTACACTTCAAATGAATGTAAATGCGACACTTCCTTGCAAGGAAATAGCGTTTGCAGATGTCTACGCATCGTAGCAATAGAGTTCTTATGATTCTTAAAACGCAATACCGCATCTCATTTCTATGTTTCATGGTAAGATATAATATGATTTGCGAAGTGTCATGTATTCCACGTCTACACTTCAAATGAATGTAAATGCGTCACTTCTTTGCTAGGAAATAGCGTCTGCAGATGTCTAGGTATCGTAGCAATAGAGTTCAAATGCTTCTTAAAACGAGATATTGCATCTCATATCTATGTTTCATGATAAGATATAATATTCATTGCGAAGTGTTATGCATTCCTCGTATACGATTCAAATGAATGTAAATGCGACACTTCCTTGCAAGGAAATAGCGGTTGCAGATGTCTACGTATCGTAGCAATAGGGTTCTTATGTTTCTTAAAACGCGATATCGCATCTCATTTCTATGTTTCATGGTAAGATATAATATTCATTGCGAAGTGTTATGCATTCCTCGTATACGATTCAAATGAATGTAAATGCGACACTTCCTTGCAAGGAAATAGCGTTTGCAGATGTCTAGGTATCGTAGCAATAGAGTTCTTATGATTCTTAAAACGCAATACCGCATCTCATTTCTATGTTTCATGGTAAGATATAATATGATTTGCGTAGTGTTATGTATTCCTCGTCTACACTTCAAATGAATGTAAATGCGACACTTCCTTGCAAAGAAATAGCGTTTGCAGATGTCTAGGTATCGTAGCAATAGAGTTCTTATGATTCTTAAAACGCAATACCGCATCTCATTTCTATGTTTCATGGTAAGATATAATATGATTTGCGAAGTGTCATGTATTCCTCGTCTACACTTCAAATGAAGGTAAATGCGACACTTCTTTGCTAGGAAATAGCGTCTGCAGATGTCTAGGTATCGTAGCAATAGAGTTCAAATGCTTCTTAAAACGAGATATTGCATCTCATATCTATGTTTCATGATAAGATATAATATTCATTGCGAAGTGTTATGCATTCCTCGTATACGATTCAAATGAATGTAAATGCGACACTTCCTTGCAAGGAAATAGCGTTTGCAGATGTCTAGGTATCGTAGCAATAGAGTTCTTATGATTCTTAAAACGCAATACCGCATCTCATTTCTATGTTTCATGGTAAGATATAATATGATTTGCGAAGTGTCATGTATTCCTCGTCTACACTTCAAATGAATGTAAATGCGACACTTCTTTGCTAGGAAATAGCGTTTGCAGATGTCTACCTATCGCAGCAATTGGGTTCTAATGCTTCTTAAAACGCGATATCGCATCTCATTTCTATGTTTCATGGTAAGATATAATATGATTTGCGAAGTGTTATGTATTCCTCGTCTACACTTCAAATGAATGTAAATGCGACACTTCCTTGCAAGGAAATAGCGTTTGCAGATGTCTACGCATCGTAGCAATAGAGTTCTTATGATTCTTAAAACGCAATACCGCATCTCATTTCTATGTTTCATGGTAAGATATAATATGATTTGCGAAGTGTCATGTATTCCACGTCTACACTTCAAATGAATGTAAATGCGTCACTTCTTTGCTAGGAAATAGCGTCTGCAGATGTCTAGGTATCGTAGCAATAGAGTTCAAATGCTTCTTAAAACGAGATATTGCATCTCATATCTATGTTTCATGATAAGATATAATATTCATTGCGAAGTGTTATGCATTCCTCGTATACGATTCAAATGAATGTAAATGCGACACTTCCTTGCAAGGAAATAGCGGTTGCAGATGTCTACGTATCGTAGCAATAGGGTTCTTATGTTTCTTAAAACGCGATATCGCATCTCATTTCTATGTTTCATGGTAAGATATAATATTCATTGCGAAGTGTTATGCATTCCTCGTATACGATTCAAATGAATGTAAATGCGACACTTCCTTGCAAGGAAATAGCGTTTGCAGATGTCTAGGTATCGTAGCAATAGAGTTCTTATGATTCTTAAAACGCAATACCGCATCTCATTTCTATGTTTCATGGTAAGATATAATATGATTTGCGTAGTGTTATGTATTCCTCGTCTACACTTCAAATGAATGTAAATGCGACACTTCCTTGCAAAGAAATAGCGTTTGCAGATGTCTAGGTATCGTAGCAATAGAGTTCTTATGATTCTTAAAACGCAATACCGCATCTCATTTCTATGTTTCATGGTAAGATATAATATGATTTGCATTTGCGAAGTGTCATGTATTCCTCGTCTACACTTCAAATGAAGGTAAATGCGACACTTCTTTGCTAGGAAATAGCGTCTGCAGATGTCTAGGTATCGTAGCAATAGAGTTCAAATGCTTCTTAAAACGAGATATTGCATCTCATATCTATGTTTCATGATAAGATATAATATTCATTGCGAAGTGTTATGCATTCCTCGTATACGATTCAAATGAATGTAAATGCGACACTTCCTTGCAAGGAAATAGCGTTTGCAGATGTCTAGGTATCGTAGCAATAGAGTTCTTATGATTCTTAAAACGCAATACCGCATCTCATTTCTATGTTTCATGGTAAGATATAATATGATTTGCGAAGTGTCATGTATTCCTCGTCTACACTTCAAATGAATGTAAATGCGACACTTCTTTGCTAGGAAATAGCGTCTGCAGATGTCTAGGTATCGTAGCAATAGAGTTCAGACGCTTCTTAAAACGAGATATTGCATCTCATATCTATGTTTCATGATAAGATATAATATTCATTGCGAAGTGTTATGCATTCCTCGTATACGATTCAAATGAATGTAAATGCGACACTTCCTTGCAAGGAAATAGCGTTTGCAGATGTCTAGGTATCGTAGCAATAGAGTTCTTATGATTCTTAGAACGCAATACCGCATCTCATTTCTATGTTTCATGGTAAGATATAATATGATTTGCGAAGTGTCATGTATTCCTCGTCTACACTTCAAATGAATGTAAATGCGACACTTCCTTGCAAGGAAATAGCGTTTGCAGATGTCTACCTATCGTAGCAATAGGGTTCTAATGCTTCTTAAAACGTGATATCGCATCTCATTTCTTTGTATCATGGTAAGATATAATATGATTTGCGAAGTGTTTTGTATTCCTCGTCTACACTTCAAATGAATGTAAATGCGACACTTCCTTGCAAAGAAATAGCGTTTGCAGATGTCTACGTATCGTAGCAATAGATTTCTAATGCTTCTTAAAACGCGATATCGCATCCCATTTCTATGTTTCATGGTAAGATATAATATTATTTGCGAAGTGTCATGTATTCCTCGTCTATACTTCAAATGTATGTAAATGCGACACTTCCTTACTAGGAAATAGCGTCTGCAGATGTCTAGGTATCGTAGCAATAAAGTTCAAATGCTTCTTAAAACGAGATATTGCATCTCATATCTATGTTTAATGATAAGATATAATATACATTGCGAAGTGTTATGCATTCCTCGTATACGATTCAAACGAATGTAAATGCGACACTTCCCTGCAAGGAAATAGCGTTTGCAGATGTCTACGTATCGTAGCAATAGAGTTCTTATGATTCTTTAAACGCCATATCGCATCTCATTTCTATGGTTTATGGTAAAATATAATATGATTTGCGAAGTGTCACGTATTCCTCGTCTACACTTTAAATGAATGTAAATGCGACACTTCCCTGCTAGGAAATAGCGTCTGCAGATGTCTAGGTATCGTAGCAATAGTGTTCTTATGATTCTTAGAACGCGATACCGCATCTCATTTCTATGTTTCTTGGTAAGATATAATATGATTTGCGAAGTGCTATGTATTCATCGTCTACACTTCAAATGAAAGTAAATGCGACACTTCCTTGCAAGGAAATAGTGTTTGCAGATGTCTACGTATCGTAGCAATGGAGTTGTTATAATTCATAAAACGCGGTATCGATCTCAATTCTATATTTCATGGTAAGATATAATATGATTTGCGAAGTGTTGTGGATTCCTCGCCTACACTTGAAATGAATGTAAGTGCGACACTTCCTTGCAAAGAAATAGCGTTTGCAGATGTTTACGTATCGGATCAATAGATTTCTAATGCTTCTTAAAACGCGATATCGCATCTCATTTCTATGTTTCATGGTAAGATATAATATGATTTGCGAAGTGTCATGTATTCCTCGTCTACACTTCAAATGAATGTAAATGCGACACTTCCTTGCTAGGAAATAGCGTCTGCAGATGTCTAGGTATCGTAGCAATAGAGTTCAAATGCTTCTTAAAACGAGATATTGCATCTCATATCTATGTTTCATGATAAGATATAATATTCATTGCGAAGTGTTATGCATTCCTCGTCTACGATTCAAATGAATGTAAATGCGACACTTCCTTGCAAGGAAATAGCGTTTGCAGATGTCTACGTATCGTAGCAATAGATTTCTAGTGCTTCTTAAAACGCGATATCGCATCTCATTTCTATGTTTCATGGTAAGATATCATATGATTTGCGAAGTGTTATGTATTCCTCGTCTACACTTCAAATGAATGTAAATGCGACACTTCCTTGCAAAGAAATAGCGTTTGCAGATGTCTAGGTATCGTAGCAATAGAGTTCTTATGATTCTTAAAACGCAATACCGCATCTCATTTCTATGTTTCATGGTAAGATATAATATGATTTGCGAAGTGTCATGTATTCCTCGTCTACACTTCAAATGAAGGTAAATGCGACACTTCTTTGCTAGGAAATAGCGTCTGCAGATGTCTAGGTATCGTAGCAATAGAGTTCAAATGCTTCTTAAAACGAGATATTGCATCTCATATCTATGTTTCATGATAAGATATAATATTCATTGCGAAGTGTTATGCATTCCTCGTATACGATTCAAATGAATGTAAATGCGACACTTCCTTCCAAGGAAGTAGCGTTTGCAGATGTCTAGGTATCGTAGCAATAGAGTTCTTATGATTCTTAAAACGCAATACCGCATCTCATTTCTATGTTTCATGGTAAGATATAATATGATTTGCGAAGTGTCATGTATTCCTCGTCTACACTTCAAATGAATGTAAATGCGACACTTCTTTGCTAGGAAATAGCGTCTGCAGATGTCTAGGTATCGTAGCAATAGAGTTCAGACGCTTCTTAAAACGAGATATTGCATCTCATATCTATGTTTCATGATAAGATATAATATTCATTGCGAAGTGTTATGCATTCCTCGTATACGATTCAAATGAATGTAAATGCGACACTTCCTTGCAAGGAAATAGCGTTTGCAGATGTCTAGGTATCGTAGCAATAGAGTTCTTATGATTCTTAGAACGCAATACCGCATCTCATTTCTATGTTTCATGGTAAGATATAATATGATTTGCGAAGTGTCATGTATTCCTCGTCTACACTTCAAATGAATGTAAATGCGACACTACCTTGCAAGGAAATAGCGTTTGCAGATGTCTACCTATCGCAGCAATTGGGTTCTAATGCTTCTTAAAACGCGATATCGCATCTCATTTCTTTGTTTCATGGTAAGATATAATATGATTTGCGAAGTGTTTTGTATTCCTCGTCTACACTTCAAATGAATGTAAATGCGACACTTCCTTGCAAAGAAATAGCGTTTGCAGATGTTTACGTATCGTAGCAATAGATTTCTAATGCTTCTTAAAACGCGATATCGCATCTCATTTCTATGTTTCATGGTAAGGTATAATATGATTTGCGAAGTGTCATGTATTCCTCGTCTACACTTCAAATGAATGTAAATGCGACACTTCCTTGCTAGGAAATAGCGTCTGCAGATGTCTAGGTAATCGTAGCAATAGAGTTCAAATGCTTCTTAAAACGAGATATTGCATCTCATATCTATGTTTCATGATAAGATATAATATTCATTGCGAAGTGTTATGCATTCCTCGTCTACGATTCAAATGAATGTAAATGCGACACTTCCTTGCAAGGAAATAGCGTTTGCAGATGTCTACGTATCGTAGCAATAGAGTTTTTATGATTCTTGAAGCGCGATATCGCATCTCAATTCTATGTTTCATGGTAAGATATAATATGATTTGCGAAGTATTACGTATTCCTCGTCTACACTTCAAATGAATGCAAATGCGACACTTCCTTGCAAGGAAATAGCGTTTGCAGATGTCTACGTATCGTAGCAATAGATTTCTAATGCTTCTTAAAACGCGATATCGCATCTCATTTCTATGTTTCATGGTAAGATATTAATATGATTTGCGAAGTGTCATGTATTCCTCGTCTATACTTCAAATGAATGTAAATGCGACACTTCCTTACTTGGAAATAGCGTCTGCAGATGTTTAGGTATCGTAGCAATAAAGTTCAAATGCTTCTTAAAACGAGATATTGCATCTCATATCTGTGTTTAATGATAAGATATAATATACATTGCGAAGTGTTATGCATTCCTCGTATACGATTCAAACGAATGTAAATGCGACACTTCCCTGCAAGGAAATAGCGTTTGCAGATGTCTACGTATCGTAGCAATAGAGTTCTTATGATTCTTTAAACGCCATATCGCATCTCATTTCTATGGTTTATGGTAAGATATAATATGATTTGCGAAGTGTCACGTATTCCTCGTCTACACTTTAAATGAATGTAAATGCGACACTTCCCTGCTAGGAAATAGCGTCTGCAGATGTCTAGGTATCGTAGCAATAGTGTTCTTATGATTCTTAAACGCGATACCGCATCTCATTTCTATGTTTCTTGGTAAGATATAAAATGATTTGCGAAGTGTCATGTATTCCTCGTCTACACTTCAAATGTATGTAAATACGACACTTCATTGCTAGGAAATAGCGTCTGCAGATGTCTAGGTATCGTAGCAATAGAGTTCAAATGCTTCCTAAAACGAGATATTGCATCTCATATCTATGTTTCATGATAAGATATAATATGATTTGCGAAGTGTTATGTATTCCTCGTCTACACTTCAAATGAAAGTAAATGCGGACACTTCCTTGCAAGGAAATAGCGTTTGCAGATGTCTACGTATCGTAGCAATGGAGTTGTTATAATTCATAAAACGCGGTATCGATCTCAATTCTATATTCATGGTAAGATATAATATGATTTGCGAAGTGTTGTGGATTCCTCGCCTACACTTCAAATGAATGTAAGTGCGACACTTCCTTGCAAAGAAATAGCGTTTGCAGATGTCTACGTATCGTAGAAATAGATTTCTAATGCTTCTTAAAAACGCAATATCGCATCTCATTTCTATGTTTCGTGGTAAGATATAATATGATTTGTGAAGTGTTATGTATTCCTCGTCTACACTTCAAATGAATGTAAATGCAACGCTTCCTTGCAAAGAAATAGCGTTGCAGATGTTTACGTATCGTAGCAATAGATTTCTAATGCTTCTTAAAACGCGATATCGCATCTCATTTCTATGTTTCATGTAAGATATATTATGATTTGCGAAGTGTCATGTATTCCTCGTCTACACTTCAAATGAATGTAAATGCGACACTTCCTTGCTAGAAATAGCGTCTGCAGATGTCTAGGTATCGTAGCAATAGAGTTCAAATGCTTCTTAAAACGAGATATTGCATCTCATATCTATGTTTCATGATAAGATATAATATTCATTGCGAAGTGTTATGCATTCCTCGTCTACGATTCAAATGAATGTAAATGCGACACTTCCTTGCAAGGAAATAGCGTTTGCAGATGTCTACGTATCGTAGCAATAGAGTTTTTATGATTCTTAAAGCGCGATATCGCATCTCAATTCTATGTTTCATGGTAAGATATAATATGATTTGCGAAGTATTACGTATTCCTCGTCTACACTTCAAATGAATGCAAATGCGACACTTCCTTGCAAGGAAATAGCGTTTGCAGATGTCTACGTATCGTAGCAATAGATTTCTAGTGCTTCTTAAAACGCGATATCGCATCTCATTTCTATGTTTCATGGTAAGATATAATATGGTTTGCGAAGTGTTATGTATTCCTCGTCTACACTTCAAATGAATGTAAATGCGACACTTCCTTGCAAGGAAATAGCGTTTGCAGATGTCTACGTATCGTAGCAATAGATTTCTAATGCTTCTTAAAACGCGATATCGCATCTCATTTCTATGTTTCATGGTAAGATATAATATGATTTGCGAAGAGTTATGTATTCCTCGTCTACACTTCAAATGAATACAAATGCGACACTTCCTTGCTAGGGAATAGCGTTTCCAGATGTCTACGTATCGTAGCGATAGAATTCTAATGCTTCTTAAACGCGATATCGCATCTCATTTCTATGTTTCATGATAAAATATAATATTCATTGCGAAGTGTTATGTATACCTTGTCCACACTACTAAGGAATGTAAATTCCCCACTTCCTTGCTAGGAAATGCGCTTCGACATGTCTACGTATCGAAGCAATAGAGTTCTAACGCTTCTTAAAACGCGATGTCGCATTTCATTTCTATGTTTCATGATAAGATATAATTTTCATCGCGAAGTGTTGTGTATTCCACGTCTACACTTCAAATGAATGTAAATGTCACACTTCCTTGCTATGAAATAGCGTTTCCAGATGCCTACGTATCGGAGCAGTAGAGTTTTAATTCTTTCTAAAACGCGATATCGGATCTCAATTCTATGTTTCATAATATGATATAATATTCATTGCGAAGTGTTATGTATACCTCGCCTGCACTGCAAAAGAAAGTAAATGCCACACTTCCTAGCTAAGAAATGCGTTTCTAGATGTCTACGTATCGATGCAATGGAGTTCTAATGCCTCGTAAAACGCGAAATGCATCGCACTCCTATGTTTCATGATAAGATATATTATTCATTGCGAAGTGTCATGTGTACATCGTCTACACTTTAAAAGAATGTAAATGCCACACTTCCTTGGTAGGAAATGCGTTTCCAGATGTCTACATATGGAAGCAATGGAGTTCTAATGCTTCTTAAAACGCGATATCGGATCGCAGTTCTATGTTTCATGGTAAGATATAATATTCATTGCAAAGTGTTGCGTATACCACGTGTGCACTTCAAAAGAAGTTGAATCCACAATGCGGTCATATAGATACAGAAACGGCAAAAATTCCAAACAATAATTTAAAAAATTCAAAAAGGGGGGAGTGAAAATCCATCTCCTTTACGATGATAAGGAACAAGTCTGCCTCATGCACTACAATATCCCAAACAGCCAGCGATTGGCACGCCAATGACAACGGATGGAACGAACTCCGTGTCAGAACTGTGCTAACAAAGTGCTCCTACTCAGCTTTCGAAATGGCATACTGTTAGTACTGGGGCGGCATTCGTATCACGGCACTATTAAAGCACCGAGATATAGCACACGGGCTACACGGCCGTGACAATGACACTATCAGCTCACCATAGCTACACGGTTGGTTGTGGCATAGTCTGACATTTACTAATGGGGAAGCTGTTTCCATAAAAATTATAAGCAAATATGAAAAATGACTAAACTGTGCAATTTATTTATTTTGATTCCAATATAGATACACCGGCACAACACAAAGATATAAGAATTCGATTTTATTATTTTCTATAAACTAGCTCGATAGGGCGATTTTTTCCATAAAGTCGATAATTACTTTGTCATAAAAATATATACACTTATTTTATATATATTTTCTTCAATTTATTGTTACAAATTCATGCAATTGAGGGTTACATTAAATACGATGACAGCATGTTATTTCAAAAATTACACAAGGCGAAGTTAGGGATGCAACAGCATGAATTTTTATTTTATAAGTAATATTTTTCTTATAAATACTATTTTTAGTCTATGATGGATTGAAAGAAATATATACGACTCGCTCAATAACTATAAATATAGGAAAACGACCATCAAAATGTCTATCAATACTCATATGCTGAACATCTACTGACATCTAACGGTTCTAATTTGTATGAAAGCACAGGTTCCCCATTGCCAAATGTGATCCTGCGTCATTGCTGAGGAGATTCATGAATGGAGCGATGATACGCGTGTCACCATGGTGCTGGTTCTGCGCGATTCGCTTGTCTAGAACGTGCTGGTAACACGTTCTGGCATTTTAGTCAACGAATCCGGTCACAGATGACTACGAATCAATTGACACTCCTCGGAAGTGGCAATATAGTGCCGGCATGGTGTCGCTACCATCTTGCCGTTTGTTATTTGGGATGCTTTTTAGTGCATTATTCGGAATTGAATTCGAACACATAGCTACTTAATCGCAAATTTGTATGTACTGTGACGTGGTGAAGTCACAAGGCTCGCTCACCCCCCCCCCCCCCTGCTTCGGTTAGACTAGCTCGCAGATCACAACCCATGCGAGAAGCGCGACACGGACCATCGCGATAGCTGTATTTGAGAGGAGCGTGAAATACAGGATGGTAGAACCTCCCCCCCCCCCCGTTCGTTTCTCTCTCACCGTTCAACGGATTAGACTGGCGAGCTGATGGAAGAAGCGACCCATAAGACGCCTCTTCGGCGGATAATAAGACCGCAGGTTCGCGGAAGGGCTGTGCGCCGAGGTAGCGTGACGGGCTCGATGGTGGAGGAGTCGGGAAGTGAGCAAGAAGAGACCGTGAAGCCCGAAGGATAGGATCGAGAGCTCTGCAACGATAAGACTGCTGCCATAGTCCATGGAGACAAACAGGATGGTTCTCGGGTGTGAGAAGTACCTCTACCCCTCCCCCATTAGAACTCTATTGCTTCGATACGTAGACATCTGGAAACGCTATTTCCTAGCAAGGAAGTGTTGCATTTACATTTTTTTGACGTGTAGACGAGAATACATGACACTTCGCAATGAATATTATATCTTATCATGAAAAATACAAATGAGATGCGATATCGCGTTCTAAGAAGCATTAGAACTTTATTGCTTCGATAGGGAGACATTCGGAAACGCTATTTCTTAGCCAGGATGTGTGGCATTTACATTCTTTTGAAGTGTAGACGAGGTATACATGACACTTCGCAATGAAGATTATATCTTACCATGAAACATAGAAATGAGATGCGATATCGCGTATTGAGAAGCATTAGATATCTATTGCTACGATACGAAGACATCTGCAAGCGCTATTTCCAAGCAAGGAGGTGTCGCTTTTACATTCTTTTGAAGTGAATACGAGGTATACATATCACTCCACAATGCATATTATATCTTATCATGAAACATAGAAATGACTACGAATATAACATTATAACTCTATTGCTACGATACGTAGACATCTGCAAACGCGATTTCCTAGCAAGGAAGTGTCGCATTTACATTCTTTTGAAGTGAATGCGAGGTATACATAACATTGTACAATGAATAATACATCTTATCATGAAACATAGATATGAGATGCGATATCCCGTTTTAAGAAGCATGAGAACTCTATTGCTTCGATACGTAGCCATCTGCAAGCGGTATTTCCCAGCAAGGAAGTGTTGCATTTACATTCTTTTGATGTGTAGACGAAGGTACATGACACTTCGCAATGTATGTTATATCTTATCGTGAAACGCAGAAGTGAGATGCGATATCGCGTTTTAAGAAGCATTAGAACTCTACTGCTTCGATACGTAGTCATCTGCAAACGTTAATTCCTAGCATGGAAGTGTCGCATTTACATTATTTCGGAGCGAATACGAGGTATACATAGCACTTCGCAATGTATATTATATCTTATCATGAAACATAGATATGGGATTCGATATCCCGTCTTAAAAAGCATGAGAACTCTAATGCTACGATACATAGACATCTGCAAACACTATTTCCGGGCAAGGAAGTGTCGCGCCTACATTCTTTTGAAGTGAATACGAGGTTTTCATAACACTCCACGATGAAAATTATATCGTATCATGAAACATAGAAATGTGATGTAATATGGCGATTTAAGAAGCATTAGAACTCCATTGCTTCGATACGTAGACATCTGCAAACGCTACTTCCTAGCAAGGAAGTGTCGCATGCACATTCAATTGAAGTGTATGCGAGGTATACATGACACTTCGCAATGAATATTATATATTATCATGAAACATAGTAATGAGTAGCGATATCGCGTTTTGAGAAGCATTAGAACTCTATTGCTACGGTACGTAGACATCTGCAAACGCTTTTTCCTAACAAGGAAGTGTCGCATTTACATTCTTTTGAAAGGAATACGAGGCATACATGACACTTCGCAATGAATATTATATCTTATCATGAAACATAGAAATGAGATGCGATATGACGATTTAAGAAGCATTAGAATTCTATTGCTTCGATACGTAGACATCTGCAAACGCTATTTCCTAGCAAGGAAGTGTCGCATGCACATTCAATTGAAGTGTATGCCAGATATACATGGCACTTCGCAATGAATATTGTATCTTATCATGAAACATAGAAATGAGATGCGATATGGCGATTTATGAAGCATTGGATGCCTATTGCCTTGATACGTAGACATCTGCAAACGCTACTTCCTAGCAAGGAAGTGTCGCATTTACATTCTTTTGAAAGGAATACGAGGTATACATGACACTGCACAATGAATATTATATCTTATCATGAAACATAGAAATGAGATGCGATATGGCGATTTATGAAGCAATAGATGTCTAATGGTTCGATACGTAGACATCTGCAAACGCTACTTCCTAACAAGGAAGTGTCGCATTTACATTCTTTTGAAAGGAATACGAGGCATACAAGTGTAACGTCTCGCGTATTGCCTTCCATTCCCCAGCGCCTCCCACAGCATCCGGCAGCGACGTACTCACCGTCAGCAGCACCTAAGTACACGGGACGAGCGCCATCACAACCAAACATACACCACGTCCGCCGAGCCAAGGCTGCTATCAAGGTACGAAGATCTAGGAGTTCGACCGATCGACCGTGTGACAACGTGCAGCATTTCCAAAGCCAGGAAAGATGCAGCATCCAACCAGACGACTGGACCACTGGGCACAACAGCGAATCACCTACACCATTACAGGGTTATTCCTATTTCCAAAGTATATATTCGTAAATCGTTTTCTAGATCTAAGTACTCGACACATACATTGTACATACGCAGACAACACACACATAGTTTCTAAGATCAATGTAAATATCCATAATTATAAGTTGCGATACGCTCGAGCGGGCGTCCGACGCGTGCGGCTCACGCGTAACGCGAGCCGCGCCCCACTCCGACCGGCCGCCCCACTGCGCGGGCCGAGCGGCCACCCCACTCCGGGCTCCAGCGACTCGCGCGCCACGCGACCTAAGGAGGTCGCGGACCCGCGATCGGAGAGTCAGTCTTCTCCGAGCTTCGTTCCAAGCTGATCATCAGACAGCTCTAATCCACCTTAGTCAGAGGTGTTCGTAATTCTATTCTAAATTCAAGTTCAATTCCAATCATAGAGTCTAGTTCTAACTCCAATTCTAAACAATTAAGTCTACTTTTAACTTAGTCTTAGGGAAAGTACAGTGTAAGCTTAGGATTAACTTAGAATATACTTTGATTTTACCTCCTAACTACTAGTTCAGTTATTGATAATTTCCATTAACTTCGTTCTTATCCTACGAGTTCTTCCACGAGCCAACGCGTGGACATTCTACATTCAATCCAATCGTTAGTCGATCATTGGTAATCAGCTGGTTAGAGCGGACCGCCGCTTAGCTTCGCTGACCCATACGTGAGACTGCGTGCAGATAACGTCGACATTTCACTCTCTGGACCGACAGGCTAGAGCGGACCGCCGCTTACCCGAGTCGTATCTAGTCTGCTGAAATTAGACGCGAATGTGCAGTAATTCGAAGCGAAAGGCTCGACGTGCGGGAAGGAAGAACTTCCTACGCCGTCTCGTACGTGAATACGTGGGCACCAAAGCCTTACCGTCGATCTGTGCATCCGCCACCGTCCTCGTGGCTTCTCAACGTTCCACGCCGACAACCTTATCCGATACAGGGAAGCCGAACATTGCTGAATCCCCGCAACGCTGGGCGCTCATTCCTTTGGACATTCAGCCTCGCAGTCCTTACGCAGCATCGATACCAGACTACGATCCACGGAAGCAGAGATATCTCTGGAAAGAATATTGATTTGTTCGCTATCAAGACGGCAAAGGTAGGATTTTTCCACATTTACCGCGTTAGCGTGTTCGTAAAAGCGTTCGTTGTCCCACGGAAGGAACCCGGCATTAGTCGCAATTAAGCGAGCCGTTTCCGCGAATTGGCTGCGTGTCGCCTCCGAGTAAAACGGAAATTTTCCACCCTCGTGACGTGACAAAACACTATTTCCTAGCGAGGAAGTATCGCATTCACATTCACTTGAAGTGTAGACGAGGAATACATAACATTTCGCAAATCATGTTATACCTTACCATGAAACATAGAAATGAGATGCGATATCGCGCTTTAAGAATTATATGAACTCTATTGCTACGATACGTAGACATCTGCAAACGCTATTTCCTAGCGAGGAAGTGTCGCATTCACATTCATTTGAAGTGTAGACGAGGAATACATGACACTTCGCAATGAATATTATATCTTATCATGAAACATAGATATGAGATGCAATATCTCGTTTTAAGAAGCATTTGAACTCTATTGCTTCGATACGTAGACAACTGCAAACGCTATTTCCTAGCGAGGAAGTGTCGCATTCACATTCATTTCAAGTGTAGACGAGGAATACATAACACTTCGCAAATCATATTATATCTTACCATGAAACATAGAAATGAGATGCGATATCGCGTTTAGGAAGCATTAGAAGTCTATTGCTACGATACGTAGACATCTGCAAACGCTATTTCCTTGCAAGGAAGTGTCGCATTTACATTCATTTGAAGTGTAGACGAGGAATACATAACACTTCGCAAATCATATTATATCTTACCATGAAACATAGAAATGAGATGCGATATCGCGTTTTAAGAAGCATTAGAAAGCTATTGCTACGATACGTAGACATCTGCAAACGCTATTTCCTTGCGAGGAAGTGTCGCATTCACAATCATTTGAAGTGTAGACGAGGAATACATGACACTTCGCAGTGAATATTATATCTTATCATGAAACATAGATATGAGATGCAATATCTCGTTTTAAGAAGCATTTGAACTCTATTGCTTCGATACGTGGACA